>NW_024741573.1:0-80240 GCF_018991925.1 Homarus americanus
TCGATGTACTTCGTTCAGTTACGTATTGCTATCTACGGTAATGGGAACCAGTTGCTTGTCTTGGCATAAAATGATGGAAACTTTGTGACCAAGAACCCCCAGGACTCATCATCATAGGGATGATTACATCTGTTTGCAGGCATAAATATTTTTTAAGCTTAATATGCCCTTTATTTAAGATTCATTTAATAAACTAACTCTTCTAGATAAGAATTCAGATGGGAATGCACCTGAGCAATCTGTGAACCTTGTATCACCCTTTTAGAGTAATTTCAATTACATTACAAGTACAGTAAAAACCTTGTTAAGGCAGACCCTGTTTAGGAATTATAAGCTAGGAAATCGGTGTTCAATGATCCTCACGTTACTATGGTGGAAACAGAGTGTATGCAAATGGCGAATGTGTTAAACTTTCAGTTGACTCTTATTTACTGATTTGTATCATTACAATATTTTTGTTGCATTATACTGCATTTATTTATTCCTTACACTTCCGAATTTCATACATATACTTTAGAAAACTGAGGCTACAGGAGGAAAATACAAAAGAAAGTTTTCCTAAATACCCCTGCCATAAAATAGAGTACCACCTCCAATTTTTATGTCATTATTCAACGCTTTTATACATTTAGACACAATATCAGAGAATGAAAGCATCCATATTTTTGCATTATTATTGAAAAATTTAAACAATAACTATGACCCTAAGAAAATGGTTGGTAAAAACGAAGAATTGATGAGAAAGTTAAGCCTAAACCTTATCAGTGAAACCAAAAGTAAGTGTACAGCACCTTATGCACATTACTTCTTAAAATTAATTATGATTAAAAAACTTGTATCTTTCATGAAAATTGGATACAATGGTGTTGTACTCAATTTTGTTTAAAATGGCAGCCTTTGGGAAAAATTTCCTCTAAGGACAACTCTTATCTAAAACCCTACCCCAATTAGTCTGCCTTCGCTTTTTACATGACTTAAGATGTACAACCATAAATTTGTTTCAAATTATTCAATTTTTTTATATTCCTCCTTATCAGTACAGTGGTCTCCGCTAACTAACACAATTAAGCTCCAGAAGGTCATTGTTAACAAAAATTTTGTTAACAAAACCATGTTTCCATGGGATTTTGGGTAGTGGTTCCAGCTCACTGAAAATTACATACAAAGTAAAAAATGCAGTAAGTGCACTTACTTTGAGTGTGTATGTAGAAGGCTCCTGGTTGATGATGATGATGATTGGAATTGGAAGTGGGGGGTGGAGAAGGAGAAGGGAGAAAGAGAGGAAGTGGGGTGGAAGAGAAATCACCCCATACTTGATCAATCATTTCACCCATAAAATTTAAGTTCACTAGGTGTAATTAAGATTATTTCCTTAAATCAACACTGCACTGCAATATATTGTCAATATGTTAAAATAAATTTCAGAATGACCAATAATTGTACTGTAAAATGTAAAAATACTCTGTGTTCAGAGACCCACAAACAAGATGTTTCCTCCACTGAACAGAAATATAAGCTACAGAGCCTTGTTAGGTGAGTAGAAGTGGCTGATGCGAAACACAAAAACTAGTTCCTATGCAATTATGTTAAATAAATTAAAATGACTAAAAATTTAATATAAAAAACTTGAGAAAATTATTGAATAGTACAACATTCTTGATATTTACTCTAATTTTAACGAATATAAGCCCTAGAACTGATTTCTGTATTGGCGGACTAATCTTCCAACTAGTGAAAAAAGCTAAAGCATGTCAGAAACATTTTCATAAGAATAATGTTAAACGAGTTTTTATTAGATTAACGAAATGAAAGTCTTTTACAATTCAATTAGTTAACCGAAAACTAGATTAACAGCAATTAGTTAACCAAGGACCACTGTATTATATATATCATATTAATACTGACTGTGTACTGACAACTTACCTTATAACAATAAAGTATGTTTTATATATAAAATTTACACTGATAAACTCATTATTTCAAATTATATACCAGACAGAGAAGGTGACAGTGTCTGGTGGTGATAAGTAAGTAAAGTGAGAGCAGAGTCACCTACCTTAACTAGAACTAAGTGGTCTTCTGCCTACCTTGCATGTAATGGAACGATGCTCTTGGTAAGACCATTTCTTAACTTCTCCTTTTCATGGGAAATTAATTAAGGTAAGTATTAAACAAGAAATCAAATGGAAGTGTTGGGGCCTTGGTTTGGAAGGGGAGCTTGGTGGTAGAAACACACCTATGTTAGAAACCAGGACCTGGAATGTATGATGTTAGCAGATGCAAGCCAGGTTTGGCAATGCTCTCTGGTACAGTCACTTTGTACTGTAGCATGAGGAATTTATAGGAGTGAAACTTTAACTAGACTATTTTCAAAATACAGTTGTATTCAGAAGTTGCAAGAGGAAGTTTAAGTAGCTGCTGCCTTTTTGATGGCAAGAGAACCTTCCTCCACATGAAAGGATGAATGTATGTGTGGTCTGAAAGTGATGTTGTATAGCAATGAAACATGGCCAGTTAAAAAAGGATGACATTAGACTTGAGCGAGATTAAAATGAAATGAGTAAGAGTGGATGTGCAGTATGAGACTGAAGACAAGAGCCCTGTTTAGACTAAATGAGAGCTGAATCTTGATAGTTCAGTATAGGTGAAGTTTTGCATTTGAAACAGACTAAGATGGTTCAGGCATGGAGAATAAGATGGACCAATTGGGTCCAAGAGGTGCATGAGATTAAATGTGAAGTGGAGTAGAACCAGAGGGTAGGCCAAGAATTACATGAGGAGGTTGTAGAAATAACACATTAGGGGATTAAAAGGCTTGACAAGAGATATTGCAAAGATATGCAGCATGGAGGAACTGCTATCATGTAATAATGGCCATAAAACATTGATGATGATTATAAAAATAAGCTTGAAAAAAAAAAAATTGGGCAGAAGGTACAGTTCAGATAACAATGGAGTTTATGGGACAATGTATGTAATTTATACAACACATGCTTCTGTGGTTCAACATTGTGAAGTAAGATGTCCTCCTGATCTTCCATTGTTTATTTACTCATAGTTTGAATCTTGTTTTTCTTGCAAAAGATAAGTTCTTTAAATTCTATGTCAATAAATTATACATCATATTGCATGTTAATGTAATATTTGTGACACTGTGGCTTTTATAACTTTCAACTATCCATAAATATCAACTTAACTCCTTGGCATGTTGAACATTAAGTATTGACCTCAGGTTTACTTCTTCCTTTCCCAGACCTTCTTTTTGGACACCACCAACCGCTGTAAGCTCAGGACGGTTGTTTCACGAGGGTCCCAGAGAGAACTTGCTCAACAGCGTTGCCCAGGAGGCGCCTGGTTAACACATCCACTGTAGAGACCCCAACAGCGGCACAGATAGAGACGGTGATCCTGAGGGTATGATCAACTGGACCTGCACTGTAACTCAATATGCATCATCCAGGGCATCAGAGTGGGTCATCCAGTCTAGTTTACATCATCAGTCTTTAACCAAGAGTGAAGATTTTTACCAGCTTCAGTGCGAAGATTATTTTCCATTTTATATATCACTACTGCTGTACAGTACAGCTCCTACGACTTCTGACGGGGTTAGGTATATTGCCAGATTCATGATGTGCGCCCAGTACATAGGGACTAAATCAGGTAAATACCGGAATAGTAAGTCAAATGCAAAAATAATACATATATAATCTAAAATGAAATACAGTACAGTAAAAGTAATCAATAATGAAGAATGAATACAGTGTTACTGTGCACTTACCTTTATTATAGTCAGCTGAATGCATACGGGGCCTCAATAATTTTCCATTTACATGTATACATGGAGACTATATTAATTGGATGAAGCAGAGGAGTTGACAGGGCTGGGTGGGTCATCAATGTCGCTTTCTTCAGACAGGTTTATGTACGGGGGAAACTTGCTGGTTGAAGGTATTGGATCATCTTTAGGGAGTGAAGAGGCAGCACTGGTGGGGCATGAGGACACAGCAATGGGGGACTTCTTAAAATAGATGTCCAATTTAGACTGCACAGTTTGCTTTTTCTTTTCATTATAAATCTCCCTGTAGCAAGCAAGTGCATCTTGGACCATTCTGTCAACTTTGGCAAAACGCTCAACATTTTGATCCATTCTGTCAAAACAATTGCATCCCCTTATTAATTGTAGCAAATGCCTCTGCCATTTGCTTCACTGAGAAATTTTTGGGGGGTGCAGGTTCTTCTTCTACATTTAAACTCTCTTCTTCCTCTGCATTTTTCTGTGCTTCCAATTCAATAAGATCCTTGTTACTTAGCTCTTCTGCTGCACTTTCAACCAACTGTTCAACATCTTCATTATCAATTTCTAACTCAAGCTGTTTACCCAACTCCACTATCTTGTTACTAATCTCAGAAATTACGAGGTCTGTCCGGAAAGTATCCAGCCCTTTACTATTAAAAAAAATATTGCTTACCAAGGACAATGGCGCCTTAGTCCCCTTCAAAGTACCCCCCTTGGAACCTCACACACTTCTCCCAGCGTCCCTTCCACTTTTCAAAACAGTCTGCAAAGTCCTCTTTCGGGATCTTCATCAGCTGCCTCGTCACATTCTCCTTAATCTCGTCCACGGTCTGAAATCTCCTCCCTTTCAACAGCGATTTTAGCTTTGAGAAAAGCCAGAAGTCGAAGGGAGCCAAATCTGGGCTGTAGGGGGACTGAATGACCTGGGCGATGAGATGTTTTGCCAAAAAACCCTGCACGAGATGTGAAGAATGTGCGGGCGCATTGTCATGATGAAGCTGCCAGTAACCACTTGCCCACAGCTGCGGTGGTTTTCTTCTTACCGCATCCCTCAGCCGGCGAAGAACTTCGATGTAGTACTCCTTCGTTATTGTTTGGTCATTGTAAAGGCGACGGTCACACAGTACCCACGCTCACTCAACGGCGTCTGCCGGGCAACTGAGTTGTCCCACGGGAGTGTGGCTGTTCAAGCATGCGCAGTACGGTCCTCTCTGAGTGGCTGCCAAGTTACATCAAGGCCGCGCGACCAGTTCTCACAATATTCACAATGGCTGGATACTTTCCGGACAGACCTCGTACTTCATCTTCATTAAATCCTCTGAAACTGTTCACATATCTTTTCAGGACTTTCTTCCATATTCCATTCATCCACTGTTCTGTAACCTCATCCCATGCTGCAATAATGTTCTTTATATATGTCAAAATATTGTAGTCCTTCCCAAACTCTCCGAGCGTTTTCTCACCTTCAGTAGCAGCAACAGCCTGAGCGAAGGTCGTACGTAAATAATTAGCTTTAAAAGCTGCAATAGCTCCTTGATCCATGGGTTGGATGACAGAGGTAGTGTGAGGAATGTAGACTACCTTAACATCTGGGTGCATGTCGTCCAGGTGTGGTGGGTGTCTAGGAGCATTATCCAAAATTAACAAAATATTGAATGCAATCCCTTGCTGCAGACAATACTCCTTGGCTCGAGGAATGAAACAAGTCATGAACCAGGATCATCCAGGCTTTCTTGTTACTTCAATAAAACACTGGCAGTGTGTGCTTGCTGACATGATTAAAAGCCCTGGAGTTCTCTGAATGATAGATCATGAAGGGCTTTAGCTTGAAACCAGCTACATTCCTCCCCAACAGAAGTGTAAGTAGGTCCTTGAATGCCTTGAATCCTGGCATTGTTTTCGCCTCTTTATGGATGTATGTCCGTTCAGGCATACGCTTCCATAATTATCCAGTTTCATCCGCAGTGAATATTTGCTCAGGCAAATAATTTCCTTCCACGATGACATGATCTAGCGCCTCCTTAAAAGCTTCGGCATCAACAACTTCTGCACTAGCTGCCTCTCCACTCACCTTAACATTATGTAAACTGTAGCGGTTCTTAAATCTGTGAAACCACCCATGACTTGCTGTGAAGGTTTGCTTGCACTCATCTCCTGCCTGCTCCTTCAGGCTTTCAAAAAGGCTTCTTGCCTTAGCCTGTAAGGCGAGAAGGCTTAAGGGTACATGCTTTTGTATCTGGTCTTCCATCCATATCACAAGTAATTTTTCCATCTCATAAATAGGACCTTGTCTTTTCTTCGTTATTATAGTACCCCTTATAGGTGCTGATCCTTTCACTACCACACGAATACGTTCCTTGTCCTTCAAAATAGTAGATATGGTCGAGTGCGAGAAGCCTAGGTCGCGTGAAATTGTTGCTACAGTTTTTCCATTCTCATACTGCATTATCATCTTCATTTTCGTCTCAAAAGTAATTGACTGTCTCCTTTTCTTCCGAGCACTACCAGCACTCTCACTTGTACGCTTTCTAGTCATTCTAAAGTCAATTAAATACGAAAATAATGTCAGTACACAGCGCGATCACTTGCGGATACAACGACAGCCAAACATCAACTAAGCGCTCTATGGCGTGGGTGCTGTAGCTACGCGGCAACCCAAGCCACGTGATGCTCTCGTATGGGACGGAAACGTTTCGGTATAGGAAATGCGCGCGTCATTTAAAAAAAAATTTGGTACCGACTGCGGCGGTCGTATGTGCGGGTGGTCGTTACGGACTGAGGCAGGTCGTAAGTGCGGGTGGTCGTAGGTCGAGTCGTTCGTAAGTCGGGGAGTTGCTGTATTTATTTGTTTTTTATGTCCTTTAGATTGAGTTTTTGTTTTTGTTTATAAAATGTCATAGAAGTGACCGGGTTGAATATAATTTACATTGCTGGAATTCTTTTAAGATAGTGATTAATTTGAATATAAAAATGCTATAGTTAGCATTAGACAAAAATTTTAGTAATCATTTAGTAAATTATTTTGAGTACATGTACAGTACAGCTTTGCCCTTAGGACATTGTAGCGTGCCCAGAGAAACATTAGGCGCGAATTTTAAAATATGGTGCGCCAGATAAACTTGCGCAAAATAGGAAAGATTCAGTTTAAATTAAAACATTGTCCTTCATTGTGGGTGTCGCTTTAAATCAATAATCTTAAATTGAATCGCTTTAAATCAATGTTCTACTATATTACATTCAATTGAGTAAAGTGTGTAACAGAGACGTGACCGACCGCCCAAGCGACTTGCAAAGCGATCAGTGGTGAAGATAAAAGAAACAGTTCTGTTCACACCTGTATCAAATAGAGCTTTTGGTTTTTTTAAATACAGTAAAACTTCGATTAACCACCCACATATGGGGGGAAGGGGCCGACGGATAATCCAAAAGGTCAGTGAATAGTAAATAAAGTCTATGAAAATAAAACATACAGTATTACCCCGCCTAACGCGGTTTCACTTAGCGCGTTTTACCATATACGCGGTGCCTCGCCAGAGCTGAACTTTCACTTAACACGGGTTTTTTCCACATATACGCGGTGAGTGTCCGGCTCGAGACGCTATTTTTAGATTTGCCCCACCCGTCACCCTGCCTGACTGCCTGTTTTAGCTCATAAAATTCATACAAATTACCCGGCCAGAATATAATTTACATTGCTAGAATTCTTACAATATGATGATCATTTTGAATATAAACATCATAGATTTTGCATTAGACATACAAATTTTAGATAAAATGTTTACTCTGAGTAAATATGTTATTTTTTGTGCAAAATATATGACATTTGTATTCAAAATATTCCTGGTCTTACAAGGAATCCAGCAATGTCAATTATATTATCCTAACTTTAGTTTGAGGTATTATTTATTAAAATTTAGTGGTTTCCCCCAAAAATTTCTCAGAGAGGGAAGAGCCAGCAGTGTAGTGTGAGAAGAGGGGGAGGGAGTTGAGTCCATTGTTTGAATGGACATTAACTTGGCGACTGTATTTCTCTATTTCTCTTAAGTATTAATTGTGTGCATGTACCATCATAAAATTAAGATGTTATTTTTACTACAACATAGTTATGTGTCGTCAAAAAGTGGAGTTTGGGGGTCGGGCCGGTTTCTATTGGAATTTATCCCATATGTTCTGTTGTTCACTTAACGCGGTTTTCACTTAACACGGTACCCTCTGGGTTTGGGTTTTATTGACCGCGTTAAGTGGGGTACAACTGTACATTTTCAATTTGAAATCTGTGTAAGTACACAATAAAATATAATTATGTATTTAGCATCTATAGGTAGTCCCTGACCTACGACCGACTCGACTTATGTCCGCCCGCACTTACGACCTGCCTCAGTCGTTCCAAAATGTGGTCAAATTATGTATTTTTGAGTCCCAAAGTCAGTACACAGACAAAATTTGCATCTGTAATTCACTTTAAAATGGCTGGCAAGCTTAAAAGTGAGTGTTTTATGGTGCTGAGAAGAAAAAGAGACCCAAATTTTTTTATTTTCTGTGTTATTTAAGCATTTCCGACTTACGACCATTTCGACTTTAACGACCTGGACGTCGGTTCCTAACCCCGCCGTAAGTCGGGGAGTACCTGTACGTGCAATATATTTTTTCCATAAAATGCATATTAGTGTATAAACAATATTTAAGATTTGTTTACTTTAAGCACTATATGCACTGAGTAAACAAAAAATTTTTTAATCTAAGCACTATATGCACTGGGATAAGGAAAAATCAAACACTGTATAATCGATTTTCCTATTTTATCATTTTATTGCCCATTTATTTATTTATTTAGTTTAGGGGTCCGGGATCGCCGGTTAATCCGAAAGTCGGTTAATCGAGGGTCGGTTGATCGAGGTTTTACTGTATATTTATTTAACCAAAATTGTGTCTAGGTAACGAAATTAGAACCGATTTTACTGACTCTGGTATCAACATTTATATATTTTTTATGTAAAAGAATGGGATTCCCATCACTATATCATTTAGAAATATTTCGTGTAAGGATATCTTATTGGAAATGTTTCGTACAGAATTTATCAAGGATCATTATGGTATCAAATTAATCTCCCAATCACAATTGGCCACGCTTGAGTGAGGAAGGGGGGGGGGGGGGGAAAACTGATCACGCAGCCCTTCCCCCCAAAAATGGTTCGACCCCCACATACCCCTAACAACGGAATTAAGACAGCAAACATAAGGAGTGAGGGTCTTATTGTGTGACAAATTTGCGAGTGTGTGACTGCGACTTAAATATCAGCTGTTGAGAAGTGCTTGGCAACACTTATTTCCACTCCAACTCTTTAAGTACCCACACCTTTCTGCTTTCTCACTCCATTTATACTTATACTTACACAATCTCTCTAAAAAATACTGTAGGTTTCGTGTTTATTCAAGACATCTTCAGGTCATGAGACCCACTAATCCCCTGGCCAAGAAAGGGTGACCTGACATTCCATCAGAAGGTCAGTAATATGAGACCACTAATACCCCACCCTACCTCCACCTGACATTGCGTCAGGTCAGGAACACGAGACCCACTAATCCCCCACAGCTCCATGGGAGTGGTAAATACCAGTCTTTGTTGTAACACAGTTTCATTCACTCCCATATCATATAGATTTTTATTTTTCAAATATATTTATTTTACCAAACATTTAGATAAATATTCTGGATTATAGTAAAGAAATGGAGTTTCTAACTTAATTAGAACTGCATTTACGGACTCCGGTAATTTAGACTCAAGGAAAACATCCCCAACACCCAGAAACATTCTGGGGTAGTGGGCTAGTGTCTGTGCGTGCAAGATGTCTAGTTTAGACACTAGGAAACTTTTCCCAGTAACCGGAAAAATTCCAGGGATAAGGAATTTTTCGGGGTTTGAGAAAGTCTTCTGCGTAGCCGGAAATCTCTCATCCCCGGAAGTGCTCTGCACCAATTGTTCCGGCTAACGGGGATGTCACTGTACTACACTACAATGCAACTACACTAATTTTAGCAATATTACTTTGATACAACATGATAAAATGGACAAACAATGAAAATGAAACAAACAAAAGTAGGTCCCACACAGGTACTTACATTCAGGAAGCTTCCCTGTGGCCAAGCGTGTGGCATAACAGGCAAATAGTCACGCTGGAACCTGATAACCCACGCTGGGCATTCAAACAATGCCGCAAAAAGGCGCACATTTCGGAACTTTAACTGGGGCGTAAGGGTTAAATTTCCACAAAATCAAATTTCCGTTATTTTTTCTCGATTTAGCAAACTACTTTGCTAAATTGAGCGTGATTCCATTAAATTCCACATCAAGTGCGCCGCTTGGTGCGTGGGGTTTGCTTACATCCACTTAGTCTGTGTCCTGCCACCACCACGTGTGTTGGTCACTGCTACCTCTCGGTCTACATCTCGGTCAACTAACTACTGTGCTTAGATATCATGCTGAAAGTTTAAAAAAGGAAGTGGTATGGGGGAGAAAGTCAAAAGAGTGAGGCATTCAATTCCACAAAAGTTTGGAAATTATAGAAAAAAATTAAAACAAACACTGAACCCCCTAGTTTAAGGTAAATCCATGAGGTGTCTGATGTGTCTCTGTAGGTGTGAGCATATTACTGGAATTATCTCAATTTAGCAAACTAGTTCACTAAATCTTGTGAAAATAATGGAAAAAATTTCCTTCCACCAAATTGAGAGTTTGCTATATTGGATTCCATTAAATCGAGAGTACTGTATACTGTGCTGTATATATTATTTTAATAAAACTAAGGCTACAGGAGAAAAATACAGACAAATTATTTCGTAAATCCTCCTTGCCAAAATGGGGGGTGCATCTTATGCTGTAAACTACGGTACTGTATTTTTGGTATTTTTTATATCATTATTTATCATCTTTATACATTTAGTACATTCGCCGGGGGATTCAGACAATCGGCTTTTTCGGACAGGTGGTCCCCCCTTTTAGCCCGGATCTTCGAGGGTTTACTATACTGCACTCTGTATTGTCTTTAATAGGGATACTGTACGGTGGTCTAATCAGGTTTGATACAGGCCTAACAAGAGCTAATATGTATAAGATGAGGTGGAGGGAGGGAGGGGGGGATCAGGCTGCTGCCATGATCGCCATTTTTTTTTTATTTATTCATTATTATACAATATTCTTGTATGATCAGCCTATTATGGCATATGTTTCATAATAAATGATATAACCTACAGTATTAAATAATATAAAAAATACAGTACAGTATATAGTTTGACTTCAAATAAAATGACAATCTGAATCAGAAGATAATCTCTTCCTGGTCGGTGGTGGGACTATTTCTTGCCGCGTTCACATTTTCGTTTTCATTCAATTTAGTATTCTTGAACGATCATTCTCTTATGGTGTATGTTTCATCATTAATAATATAATATATTAAATAACAGAAGAATTAAGCTCTGTCTGTTTATGTGTGTGTATGTGTGTGTGTGTGTGTGTGTGGACACACAGGGTGGTGAAATGCATCTAATGTGTTGCATTATGTCAGTGTTAAGGTGCAAGCACTACTTGCTCCCTCTCACTTTCAGCTGCTGCCGCTGGCTTGCCCTCTTGGCGAACAAGGAAGCAACTTGATTAAGTGCATAAGTCTTCCCCTGCCAGGACACAGCCTCCTCACCATAAAAACACCTGCTGTGCCTCCTCATTGCAACACATAGTAACTGGGTGCCTCGTGGGCCCAGGCTAGACCAGCAGAGGATCTCGGAGTAGCAGTGGGCCCCAGAGGGACAGCGCATAGGCCAACTGGCCTGTGGACACGTCCTGTCACCTTCCAACCATTGCCTCGCTGCCTTGCGGATTAACCTTTTTAGGCATAAGGCTACGGGAGTAAACCCCGAATGAAAAATCTGCGGTTGAGCCCTGCATGAGGCAGACATGCGTACAGAGCTCCAACAAGACCCCCAACGGCGGTGTAGGCGGAAGAGGTGACCAAAATGGGAACCCAACGACTACGCTGGTGGACGAAGGCAATGCCTGATGGTCAGGCTACTAAGGCGAAACCCAATAAACTGGGCTATCGGCAGTCCATTGCAACTCTCCCTCTCCCCGGTTGTTGCAACACCTGCACCACTGGATCAGGAAAAGGGAGAGCCAAGACGTGTGGTTGCAGCCTGCGCTCCTGCCTCACCACATAAATCAACTCACTCGCAGCCATCATCCCACTCATCACACCTCTCATCATCATCAAAACCCCTATACCCCAAAAGTCCTACGGCGATGGACGAGTGGCGATGAGGATAGGCAGAGATGACTGCCAGTAGTCTTTAGTCACAACTCTGCACATGGGCAACACAGATAAGATGGTCGTTTATGCACTGGGATCTAGGCAGCAGTGCAATCTGGTCCTGTCTGTGCGACTGAGCAGACCTTACGAGGAGCCAATCTGCTCACCCCCACACAGGGAGGGGGCTAGAAAAGGTGCCCTAAACATAGCCTGCCTAAAAACCCAACCTGACTGGGCAACCGCACCCAGTAAGGTCATCCTTATGCATTTGAAAACACAATCAAAATCAAAGATCCAAACAAAAACAAACTATACAACCTCTTATGGTCGCTGCATGGAATGTCAGGACCCTCCTGGATACTGGCAGAAGTGAGCATCCTGAGAGAAGAACTGCCCTTGTGGCAAAAGAGGTATAACATCGTCATAGCGGCCATTAATGAGTCCCAGCTCCCAGATGAGGGTCAACTCACAGAAACGGGGTCTGGCTATACCTTCTTCTGGAAGGGTAAGCCTGCTGCGGAGAGAAAAAGCATTTACGGAGATGGCTTTGCCATCCGCCAAAGCATCCTACACAGGTTAATTGAAATGCCTATTAGGATCAATGAGCGCCTCATGATGCTTCGAGTCCCACTGAATCACTCATGTCATGCCTTTTTCATCAGCGCATATGCCCCAACACTGGATGCAGAGGATGACATCAAGAAGGCCTTTTACGCCGACCTTGAAAGAGTGCTAACCTCTATCCCCAGAGAAGACAAGGTTGTGCTCCTTGGTGACTTCAATGCCAGAGTTGGCAGAGATGCTGACATTTAGCAGGGAACCATAAGGATAAATGGACTTGGCAAATATAATCTCACGGCTTACTCTTCCTCAGCAAGTGCGCTGCACACAACTTCACTATCACCAATACCTTGTTTAGACAGGCCGACAAGTCCATGGGTTCATGGCAACACCCACGATCCAAACACTGGCATCTCATTGACTGCATCATTGTCAGAGAAAGAGATCGCTGAGAAGTCCTCATCACCCGTGCCATGCATGGCTCAGGCCACTGTGACACTGATCATCGGCTCATCAAACCCAAGCTCTCTCTTCACGTTGCCCCAAAACGGCGAAAACAGCAAGCCTCCAGAAGAGGTTTTAATACTAAGCGTCTTGAGGATCCAGCGGTAGCACATGCTTTCAGGGAGCAGCTCGAACATGGGCTTAGAAACAACCCAACAGCAAACAACACAAATCCCAGTGCTGAATGGGATATTCTCAACACTGTTATGACATAAACCTACAGAAACACCCTCGGCCAGATCGAAAGAATACACCAGGAATGGTTTGATGAAAATGAACCGGCAATCAATGTACTCACTGATGATAAACATGCTGCTTTTACTGACTGGCGAAACAACCCTCAGTCTCGGACCAAAGCTGATACCTTCCGCAAGAAGAAAGCGGCAGCCCAGAGGGAAATTCGCATTTTAAAGAATGGCTGTCTTAAAAATAAAGCATGAGATATACAAAAACATGCAGATCAGCACAAGATTCACAAATTTTTCAATTTCACTAAAACATTTTATGGGCCAACCACTCGTGGCACAGCCCCCCTCCACTCATCTGACAGTAACTTCATAATTAAAGACGACGAAGGCCTCCTTCAGCGCTGGAAAGAGCACTACCATTCACTGCTCAACCGAAACACCGATGTGTATGTTCTGACTACCCAGCAGGTCCCTCAGCATTCAGAGCTGAACCACCTCACCTATCCTCCATCCCTCGATGAGGTAGTTACTGCCATCAAACAGATGAAAAATAACAAAGCCTCAGGGCTTGATGGAATCCCAGCCGAGGTGTATAAAGCAGGAGGACCTCTGCTTACCAGACATCTCCACACTCTCCTGGGGAATAAATGGGAAAAGGAGGAAATCCCCCAAGCTCTTACAAGCTTCCATTGTCAATACTTAAAACAACAAGGGAGACCGGTCAAACTGTGGCAACTACCGTTTGATCTCGCTGCTCTCTTTAGCTGGCAAGATTATCGACCGAGTCCTCCTAAACAGACTCGTTCGCGAGGCGGAAAACTTCCTCCCAGAATCTCAATGTGGTTTTAAACCATCATGTTGCACAACTGACAGGATCTTTGCTGCCTACCAGATACAGGAAAAGTGCAGAGAACAGCGTCGTGACCTGTGCTTGGCTTTCATCGACCTAACCAAGGCCTTCGACTCGGTCAACAAGGAAGCCCTCTGGTGGACCCTCAGCCGTTTTGGCTGCCCACCAGAATTCTTCGTCATTGTGAGGCAACTCCACGATGGCATAAGCGGCAGTGTCCTGCACAATGGCACCCAGTCTGAGTTCTTCCCCATTCAAACAGGGGTTAAACAAGGGTGTGTACTGGCACCAACTCTCTTTTTCATTTTCTTCGCTGCCTTCCTTACTCATGCCAGTGCCAATTTAGCCGGCGGGGTGGACATCGAGTACCAGATGAATGGTCTTTTCAACAAAAGATAACTCCAGGCAAGAAGAAAGGTGTCGACAGCTTCCATTACTGAACTTCAGTATGCAGACGACCTCACCCTTGTTGCTCACACTGAACACGACCTACAGGAGATCCTGAACACCTACGCAGACGCGTATGCGCACTTCGGCCTTGAGGTGAATGTACGTAAGACTCAGATTCTCTTTCGGCCTGCCCAAGGTTCAGACACACCTCCACCATCCATCCAGCTTAATGGTACTACCCTCTCTAATGTTGACCACTTTCGGTATCTCTGCTCCCACCTGTCTACCACCGCAAATATCATGAAGAGATTCAGCACCGGATCAGATGTGCTTCTGAAGCCTTTGGCGGACTCCAAAACCGTGTCTACAGCTGTAGGGAGCTGAAATTATCTACAAAGCTGCATGTATATTGAGCAGTGGTCCTCCCCACCCTGCTATATGGCAGTGAGACATAGGTCACATATAGGAAGCAACTCAAGGCTCTTGAAAACTTTCACCAACATAGTCTACATTCCATCCTCCGAGTTTGCTGGAAAGACAAGAGAACAAATGCTGAACACCAACTGTAGGAGCATCGAGGCTACCATTATCCATGAACAGCTATGCTGGACTGGCCATGTTACCCGCATGGACGACAGTAGACTGCCAAAGCAGCTACTTTACAGTCACCTAATGAATTGTAAAGTAACGCTGGCGGGCAATTCAAAAGGTACAAGGATAGTCTTAGGACAAACCTGAAGAAGTGCCAAATCGACACCCTCACCTGGGAGTTACTCCACATCGTAAAGCTTGGAAGAGCACCACACGAGAGAAGGTGTCAATACTTGAGTTAGCCCGACTGCAAACCGAGGCAGACAAGTGCCACCGCCCCTCCCGCACTAGATGCAGCCCTCCACATGTGGACGATGCTGTGGGTCGTCGTGAAGAAGAAGGAGGGAGGAGGGGAGGAGGAGGAGGAGGAGGGAGAGGAGGAGGAGGAGGAGGAGGAGGAGGAGGAGGAGGAGGAGAGGAGAGGAGGAGGAGGAGGGGAGGGAAGGAGGAGGAGGAGGAGGAGGAGAGGAGGAGGTGAGGAGGGAGGAGGGGAGGGAGGAGGAGGAGGGAGGAGGAGGGGAGGGAGGGAGGAGGAGGAGGGAGGAGGAGGAGGGGGAGGAGGGGAGGAGGAGGAGGAGGGAGGAGGGAGGAGGAGGAGGAGGAGGAGGAGGAGGAGAGAGGGAGGAGGAGGAGGAGGAGGAGGAGGAGGAGGAGGAGGAGGAGGGGAGGGAGGAGGAGGAGGAGGAGGAGGAGGAGGAGGAGGAGGAGGAGGAGGAGGAGGAGGAGGAGGAGGAGGAGGAGGAGGAGGAGGAGGAGGAGGAGGAGGAGGAGGAGGAGGAGGAGGAGGAGGAGGAGGAGGAGGAGGAGGAGGAGGAGGAGGAGGAGGAGGAGGAGGAGGAGGAGGAGGAGGAGGAGGAGGAGGAGGAGGAGGAGGAGGAGGAGGAGGAGGAGAGGAGAGGAGGAGGAGAGGAGGGAGGGAGGAGGAGGGAGGAGGAGGGAGGAGGAGAGGAGGAGGGAGGAGGAGGAGGAGGAGGAGGAGGAGGAGGAGGAGGAGGAGGAGGAGGAGGAGGAGGAGGAGGAGGAGGAGGAGGAGGAGGAGGAGGGAGGAGGAGGGAGGAGGAGGAGGAGGAGAGAGGAGGAGGGAGGGAGGAGGAGGAGGGGAGGGAGGGAGGGAGGGAGGGAGGGAGGGAGGGAGGGAGGGAGGGAGGGAGGGAGGGAGGGAGGGGAGGGAGGGAGGGAGGGAGGGAGGGAGGGAGGGAGGAGGAGGAGAGGAGGGAGGGCTTAAATTCGTTACTATTTTAGTAAATCTCAAGAAGTTTATACTATTCAATAATTTTAAAAGTCTAATATTAAAATTTTTAGTCATTTTAACAAGTATTTAACATAATTTAAGTACAGGGAAACTAGTTTTTAGCGTGTCTTTTCAGTGGAGGTCATTTTGAAATTTATTTTACATATTGACAATATATAATGCAGTGCAGTGTTGATTTAAAGAAAATAATCTTGAATTACAGCAAGTGAACTAAAATTTTATGGATGAAATGGCGCCATGGGGTGACTTCTCTTCCACCCCAATGCCTTCTCTTCTCCCTTCTCCTCCACCCCCATTCTAATTCCCATCATCATCATCCAGGAGCCTTCTCCATACACACCTCAAAGTAAGTGTACTTTACTACCTTTTTTGTTGACTTTAGGCAATTTTCAGTGAGCTGGAACCAATTACCCAAAAACCCATTGAAACAATGGTTTCGGTTAACGAATTTTTCGGTTAACGAGCATCCTTCTAGAAAGAATTGTGCTCGTTAACCGAGGGCCACTGTAAACCATTAGTTATTATGGTATTATTATTTACCTCACACCAAGCACTCCCCTGCACCCCACTTCAGTGACCATCAATACGTCAGACACCAACACCCATCACCACCCTCCCCATACACCCATCTTCCCCTCCCAAGATCACACATGAAGTACCGTGGATATATGTATTTGTTTATGTTTTTTACCTTACGATAATTTTTTCTACACATTCTGTATGAACAATTGTGTGAATGTAACAGAGTGAAAGAAATTAAATAAAAATATGTATATCTACTCGAAATTAAGAGTTGAAAAATAATGACACAACTCAAAGATTGGCCTTACATCGCAATATGAAAGCAGCGGCTTGCCCGCCCAGTTTGAAATATTACTGTTGGGTATCATAATTTTTCATTTGTGAAGAAGCTAGGTATGTTTTGCGAATATCAAATAAGGGTGTTTAAATATTAATTGTGGATAAGCAGGGTTGCGATTATCGGGGATGTGAATAGAGAAATATTCGTTTATTTAAAAAAAAAATCACAAACTTGAGATCACTGACCTTTAGCCATGTTGTTGTATCATCTAGAGTAAGTGATGAGAAGGTTTCATTGAGGTACATCTTGAGTGCTGCTGCTCGCGGGGCCAACTCGGCCACAGAGGAGTGATTGTCACATGATGCTCCCACAAAGATTGCATAGTCACACCTGGCACCTCTACTTGCAAGCTGTGGAAGAGCATAATACAAATTCATTATTAATTCATGAACTACTGTAGCATTTGTCGAATTGGTCGTAAGTCGAAAAGGCGAAAATAATCCATATAAATTCTAAAATGGGTGTCTCTTTTTCTTCTCAGCACTACGAAAACTCTCACCTTTACGCTTGCCAGCCAATTTAAAGAGAATTACAAACGAAAATTTTGTCAGTACACAGCGCGATCACTAACGTCGGGACTCGAAAAAACGTAATGTGAAAAATATTTTATACGACCATGGCCGTCGTATGTCCGGGTTGTCGTAAGTCGAAAATGTAGTAAGTCGAGGAGAGACTGCACAGTACAGTAATTACTGTACAGTATATACAGCAGACCCTCAAAATGCAAGTGTGCTACTTTACCATCAAAAACTGTACAGCAAAGTAAACTAAAATTTACCTTAACCTGTAAGAATCTAAACCTTTCTCTTTACAGTTTTACCCCGCCTAACGCGGTTTCACTTAACGCGTTTTCGCATATACGCGGTGCCTTGCCAAAGCTGAACTTTCACTTAACGCGGATTTTTTCCACATATACGCGGTGAGTGTCTGAGACGCTATTTTTAGATTTGCCCCACCCGCCACCCTGCCTGACTGCCTGTTTTAGCTCATAAAATTCATACAAATTACCAGGCCATAATATAATTTACATTGCTGGAATTCTTATAATTTGGTGATCATTTTGAATATAAACATCATATATTTTGCTTTAAACTTACAATTTTTAGATAAAAATTTTTCTTTAGGTAACTATGGTATCTTTTGTCCAAAATATATGACATTTATATTCAAAATATTCCTGGTCTTACAAGGAATCCAGCAATGTCAATTATATTATCCTAACTTTAGTTTGAGGTATTATTTATTAAAATTTAGTGGTTATCCCACACATCTCCTTGGGACGGTTGGTGGGGGGTGGGGGGGAGGGAGGGACCAACCGACCATCTGTTACCGTGTGAAGAATTATTATTTTTTTTTATTAACTGAAGATATTTGTTTTAGCTCATAAAATTCATACAAATTACCCGGTCAGAATATAATTTACATTGCTGGAATTCTTATAATTTGGTGATCATTTTGAATATAAACATCATATATTTTGCTTTAAACTTACAATTTTTAGATAAAAATTTTTCTCTAGGTAACTATGGTATCTTTTGTCCAAAATATATGACATTTATATTCAAAATATTCCTGGTCTTACAAGGAATCCAGCAATGTCAATTATATTATCCTAACTTTAATCTGAGGTATTATTTAATACTAAATGTTAAAAACTCTGGAAGGGAGGATTGGTGGGGGGTGGGGGGGAGGGTTGGGACTGACCGCGCGGTTGGAAGAGGGGGGGAGGCAAGGTGGGGTACTTTGATTGACAGATAGTGTCGTGAAGATTATTTTTTTTTTATTAACTGAAGATATTTGTTTTAGCTCATAAAATTCATACAAATTACCCGGTCAGAATATAATTTACATTGCTGGAATTCTTATAATTTGGTGATCATTTTGAATATAAACATCATATATTTTGCTTTAAACTTACAATTTTTAGATAAAAATTTTTCTCTAGGTAACTATGTTATCTTTTGTCCAAAATATATGACATTTATATTCAAAATATTCCTGGTCTTACAAGGAATCCAGCAATGTCAATTATATTTTCCTAACTTTAGTTTGAGGTTATCCCACACATCTCCTTGGGACGGTTGGTGGGGGGTGGGGGGGGAGGGAGGGACCGACCGACCATCTGTTAGCCGGCTGTGTAGTGTGAGAGGGGGAGGGAGTTGAGTCCATTATTTGAATGGACATTAACTTGGCGACTGTATTTCTCTATTTCTCTTAAGTATTAATTGTGTGCATGTACCATCATAAAATTAAGATGTTATTTTTACTACAACATAGGTATGTGCCTTCAAAAAGTGGAGTTTGGGGGTCGGGCCGGTTTCTATTGGAATTAATCCCATATGTTCTGTTGTTCACTTAACGCGGATTTCACTTAACGCGGGACCCTCTGGGTTCAATTGACCGCGTTAAGTGGGGTACAACTGTATATGTACTTCCCAGATACAGTAGATTCCCGGTTACCCGGAATCCATGCAAGCAGCAGATTCAACTAACCAGCACGAAAATTAAATAATAATACATAGTAACAAATATAAAATTCCTCCAAAATCAGCTAGAATCATTAGTTTGAATTAACGCAGGCAACGAGGATGAGCTGCCATATTATTCCTATGATAAGTAGTAAAATCGATATATAGCATATTAAAATATACAATAGCACATATTTTATGTATAAAAAATAGCTCTTTCCACAATCAAACCAACCTCTGGGCGACATCACACAGTTCAGCTAGTCACCCAGCTAACTCACAGACATGTAGCTGCCATGCTGCTGTGTGTATGCCATGACATCACATTGGAAGGAAGCGCTGCCACACAGTTATTGCCCAATGCCTCCACACACACACATTCACTTCCCACACATATACAACAATGCTATTCATTTTTCTTATTTTATAGTTGTATATTTTATTTTTTCATTTCTAAGCCATACTAATTTATATAGAGCGGAATAAGTGTTAAAGAAGTTTGCAATTCAGAGACACGAATTTGGGAGGTCAACTTGTAGTACTGTGCATTGTAGAATTTATTGGGGGTTCCTAAGAGTGAGAATAAACTAACCAGAAAATTTCTTTATCTGGCACCCCTCAATCTCTATTGGCGCTGGATAACCGGGATTCTACTGTATCTAGCTTAATTCTTTGACGGGAGAGGATGTTAAATCCTATTTATCCTGAATGCAGTGATGTTCTGTCAAAGGTTGATTTTCTTGCTGCTCTGATGTTCGTAACACATATGAGCAATGAGCCCATCTTCTCTGGTTGTCTCACTTGTTCTGCCGTTCTTTTGGAATCCTGCTACAATGTTCCCTTAAAGTTCATGGGGTTTTGGTAAAATGGACCCCACAAAAAAGCAAAATCCGCAAGTTTTTCATGGCGGTTCCTGGAGTGAGCAAAATACAGTACATATAAATAGCTATACACACATGTAGACCAGCAATATGTACACATATCCCTTAAATGAGGATTGAAACAATGCGACCTTCGCCCCTCTGCAGATTGCATTATGGGTCGTGCGGGGAGCAAGGGAGATTGTGTACTACATCTGACAACTTTCACTACTGGCAGCGAAGGATCTGTAGTGGGTACTCTCCACTACAACTGCCAACAGCCACTTTGTCGCTGACCAGCTGACCCCGCCGCGAGTTCCTCAGACCAAGCCTTGCTTTCGGACAGCACGGTGATTGGCCAGTTACCGCCTTTCACCTCAGCCAATCAGCAGCGCCGCTCACTTCCGGCAAACTTGTATAGATGTGGTATGAGGAACTCCAGAGACAACTATTTTGTGATTTAGAATATTATTGATATGTATTTTTGTAAGCCCCAAGGAGGAAAACATAATTATATTTTGTGGGTTTGAAATGGAATTTGCGCCAGAGCGAATGCATCCCAGCCCGGGGTGGAGAGACGCTATGGCGTTTTTTACATAACAAAGACGAGTCGGGTGAGCCCAGTAACAGACATTCACCCTGGAGTGAGTCGACACCAACAGCCACCTCCCTGTGTTATGCTGGTCCCAGCCTTTCCTACCTCGGGTGATTTCTAGAGTAAATAAAGGAGAGAAAACTATAAGTGTGTGTCATATCCCTGTTATGGGAGTTCCCTACTTTGTGCTTTGCTACACTTGGTGGAGATGCGGGGTATGCAATTGCTTGCATGAGTAAGTGGGGATTAACCCCTATAGAGCAAAGAACAAGCAGCACCCAGGCAGTAGTTATTATAGCCGAAATCACCTTGGGGAGGAGCACGGCACCACTGCCTGCTGAGGATCGACAGCGGAGGGGAGAGCTTGGATCGGTGAAGCAGTTACCTATGCAGAGAAGGACGGATCTAGAAGCAGCCAAGCATGAGTTACCCATCCCCACACCACGTTCCAGAGGAGAATTTGATCGTCTTGAGAAGCCCGGAGATAAGGGAATTGTATCACCAGAGTATCCTTCCTACCCTTATGTAATCAAGTACAAAAACTCACAAAACAGACGGAGCAGGGGTTGAGCAGTCCCACTAAGAGTGTTAAAATGGAAACTGGGGTCTCACAGTCTGAACAGGGGTGTTAGTATGCACAAAGAGGACAGTGTTGATCTTTTCCCGCAGGTGGTAGCCCATGAGATGAAGCTCAGGACTTTTTCGGGGACTCCTGATAATTTAGACCAAATTAATGTAGGCGAGTGGATAGCTGAGGCCAAGCGTAACATAAGGTTGCTTGGCTACAAGGGTAGAGGGGCAGTCAACTATATTCTTAAATTTCTCACTGGTCCTGCTCAGAAAAGGGTAGAAAAACTGGATTGGAGTGACAGTTGTAATAGTGAAGGGGTTCTCGCAGTTTTAAAGGATACTTATGGAGAAAATCTGATGCTGGGGAACTCCATTTTAGATTTTATCAGAGGACTCAGGGTGTATTAGAAAATGTGTAGACCTATTCAGATGCTCTCGAGACGCTGCATGAGGAGATCGTTAAAGTAGCCCCAACGCAAGTCGCCAGTAGGTCGGATAATTTGAAAGAGGTTTTTCTTAAGGGCTTAAGGGATCAAGGGTTGCCGAGTGGCTTACGTTGGATTGTCTTATGAGGAAATGGTACAGGTAGCTGCAGAAGAGTCCAAGAAGATGACAAAGCAGACAATTAAGGAAAAGAACCAATCTAAGGGTGTGGTTACAGCTATAAACTAATGTTCGCCCGTGGTTAAGGAAGTGGGAGAAACATTATACCCCCATGGAAGTGTACCTCAAAAGAGTGGGGTGGAGAAGATGCTTGCTGAATTACGAGTAGATATTCAGGCTGTGAAGACAGACCTAGTACAAATTAAGGGGTCACCAGAAGATAAACATTTTAACAAGGAAAGGCCACTCCCATTCCAAGGAGAGTGCTATATATGTGGACAGTGGGGGCACAGGGCGGCCACCTGTTGGTACCGGAACCAAGGTCGAGGGAGAGGAGGTCCACCAAGGTGGGCCCCTCAGCAGCCAAGAAATGGAGTCAAGACCACGAGTGTCAAAAATTGCTAGAGAGGAGGGAAATGACCAACCCCTGCAGTAGGAAGCCCACCAGTAGGGGTAGAACAAGTGGGCTGGTCACACAGAGAGTGGAGTAAGGACAGGCTGGTGGGGAAAACCCCCATCACCGCAGTTAAGATAGGAGGAGTCTTGGTTACATCTCTTCTGGATTCTGGTAGTGAGGTGACTCTTGTCTCAGAGACAGTTTATCGTAGATATTTTGAATCTAGGGGAGTTGGATTACATTCCCCAGAGGGTCTTGAGTTGAAAGCAGCTAATGGTGGGTCAATACCATACCTGGGCTACATGTTGGTGGATGTTGAGATTTTTGGGCATAAAATAGAGCAGGTCGGGGTTCTAGTGAGGAAAGGGGAGCAGAGCTCTGCTAGTAGATTTTATAAAAAGTTTTTCAACTGCATTTTTGGGTAGATTTACATAAATTTCTTCATTTATTTTCATCCATTTACATACACACACCATACAAAAACAAACGTAAAAGAAATAAATGGCCTTAGTGCAAAGCTGGAGTGCACATGTACTAATTTGATTACGGTACTAAAATTGTTATGTCTAGTGCGAATTACAACATGTTTATATTCAAATAAATCAGTATCTTACAAGAATCCCAGCTATGTTAATTATATTCTCCTAGGTCATATCACTGGCATTTTAAAATGAGAGAAGCTTAGTAGGACTGTTAAATAAACACACAGAGACCTTCGGCTCAAACTTATCACCTCAACCCCCCAACCCCCCCAACCCCTCGCTGAGTGGCGTGGCTGACTCCGTCAGTCCCTCCCACCCTCCCCCCCCAGCCAGGCTTTTAGGCTTACAGTTTTTATCTTATATAATATCTCAGACTAAAGTTAGGAGATTATAATTTGCATTGCTGGAATCCTTGCAAGACAACAAATAATTTGAATATAAATGTCATATATTTTGCTCAAGAGATAAAAATTGGTGTACATTAGTGTACAGTACTGTAGTACATTTTATAAAAAAGTTTTTCAACTGTATTTTTGGGTAGATTTACATTGATTTCTTCATTTATTTTCGTCCATTTACATGCACACACCATACTAAAAGAAACATAATAGAAATAAATGACCTTAGTGCAAAGCTGGAGTGCACATGTACTAAGTTGATAACGGTACTAAAATTGTTTTGTCTAGTGCAAATTATAGCATGTTTATATTCAAATTAATCAGTATGTTACAAGAATCCCAGCTATGTTAATTATATTCACCCAGGTCATTTCACTGGCTTTTTATAAGAGAGAAGCTTAGTCACCTAAGAACTGATAAATATACACGCGTTAGACCTGGGCCTGTGCCAACTGTCAAACGTACTACCTTCCCTTCCCCCGCCCCCTCGCTCACTCCCACCCTCTCTCTCCCCCATCTGCCCGGCGTTCCTGGAATCCTTGTAAAACAGTGAATAATTTTGATATAAACGTCATGTATTTTGCACAAGAGATAAAAATTAATCACCTATATCACATTACAGTCGTGATTTAAGAGTAAAAGTGTATATGTATGTATATAGTATTCCACATACACGTAAGTATAAATAAAAAGTTTGTGATAATCGGACAACGTCCATTTCGGTTAACGTCATGTTTCCAAGAACGTATCTAGGACGTTAACCAGCGCATGACTGTGTGTGTGTATATATATATATACTGAATATATATATATATATATATATATATATATATATATATATATATATATATATATATATATATATATATATATATATATATATATATATATATATATATATATATATACACACACACAGTTGTACCCCGCTTTACGCGGTTTCACTTAACGCGATTTCTCATATACGCGGTGCCTCGCCAGAACCGAACTTTCACTTAACGTAGTTCATCTACCCATATAGGCGCAGTGTGTCCGGCTCGAGACGCTATTTTTAGATTCACCCCACCCGCCACCTGCTCCCGCCTGCCGCCTGCCTCGCCTCTCCCTACTCCTCCTCCTCCTCCCTCCCTCCCTCCCCTCCGCCTCCATCCCCGTATGCCGACCCATCTCTTCTACTAACGTAAGTGTTACACCTAATTTTTAGTTTTCCTAACCTAACCTTTATTTTTCCTAACTTAACCTTTATTTTTCCTAACCTAACCTCTTCTATATTACTTGTTTGTTCATACCATCATAAAGTTAAGATAAAATTTTTACGACAACATATTTGTGTGTCATCAAAAAGTGGAGTTTGGGGGTTGGGCCAGTCTCTACTGGAATTAATCCCATATGTTCTGTTGTTCACTTAACGCGGTACCCTGTGGGTTCAATTGACCGCGTAAAGCGGGGTACAACTGTGTGTGTGTGTGTATATATATATATATATATATATATATATATATATATATATATATATATATATATATACACACAGTCAACCCTCACTTTACACGGTCCCACATTCCGCGTTTCCAAGTTTACGCGGTACCCTACCGGAACCCGGGATGCTCACATTCCGCGGTGCGTGTACCCCTTTACACGGGTGAAGTATAATTTTTTCATTTAGCTCATAAAATTCATACAAATTATCCGGCCAGAATATAATTTACATTGCTGGAATTCTTACAATTTGATGATCATTTTGAATATAAACATCATAGATTTTGCATTAGACATACAAATTTTAGATGTAATGTTTACTCTGAGTAAAAATGTTATCTTTTGTGAAAAATATATGACATTTATATTCAAAATAGTCCTGGTCTTACAAGGAATCCAGCAATGTCAATTATATTATCCTAACTTTAATTTGAGGTATTATTTATTCCTATACTTGGTTTTCCCCCAAAAATTTATCAGAGGGAAGAGCCAGCGAGTGTAGTGTGAGAAGAGGGGGAGGGAGTTGAGTCCATTATTTGAATGGACATTAACTTGGCGATTGTATTTCTCTATTTCTCTTAAGTATTAATTGTGTGCATGTACCATCATAAAATTAAGATGTTATTTTTACTAGAACATAGGTATTGTGTTGGAAAAAGTGGAGTTTGGGGGTCAGCTGGTCTCTATTTCATTTAATCCCATATGTTATGTTATTCACTTTACGCGTTTCTCACTTTCCGCGGTACCCTGTGGGTTACATTAACCGCGTAAAGTGAGGGTTGACTGTATATATATATATATATATATATATATATATATATATATATATATATATATATATACAGACAGACTTACGACCCGACTTACGACCGTCGGGACTTACGACCGCCTCAGATTTTTTATTAAAAAAAAAAAAAAAAAAATTTTCTTCAAATGACACGCATTTTCTATACCGAAACGTTTCCAGTTAATGTAGTCTCCATGTATAATTAGAAAATTATGGGGGCCCCATGTGCATTCAGCTGACTACATTAAAGGTAAGTGCTCAGTCACACTGTAACCATTCCTTATTATTTATTACTTTCACTGTACTGTATCCATTCCTCATTATTCATTACTTTTACTGTACTGTATTTCATTGTAGATTATTTATTTAAAAAAAAAATTTTTTTTTTTATCTATGTCGGACTTACTGACCTGGATTGGGTCCCTAACCCCGTCGTAAGTGGGTATACTTATGTATATATATATATATATATATATATATATATATATATATATATATATATATATATATATATATATATATATATATATATATATATATATATATATATATATATATATATATATATATATATATATATATATATATAACACCTATATATATTTCTACCCATGACTTACGACTGCTTCGACTTAAGACCGTCGGGACAGTGTGACCATTTTTTTTTTCAATTTTTTCAATTTTTTTTTTCTTCAAATGACGCACGCATTATATATACCGAAACGTTTCCAGTTTATGTAGTCTCCATGTATAATTAGAAAATTATGGGGGCCCCATGTGCATTCAGCTGACTACATTAAATGTAAGTGCTCAGTCACACTGTATCCATTCCTCATTATTTATTACTTTCACTGTACTGTATCCATTCCTCATTATTTATTACTTTTACTGTACAGTGACCCCTCGTTTAACGAACACCTCGGTTAACGTAATTTCGATTAACGAACTGCCTTCCATAAGGATCTTCAATTCGGTTAATGAAAAAAAATTCGGTTTGAAGTTCTTACGAACTGACCTCAACATGTTTTTTGCTTGCACTGACCGGGCAACCAGCTTTAGTATCAGTCCGCCAATACATTAATCGGTTCTAGGGCTTAAATTCCTTACTATTTTAGTAAATATCAAGAAGTTTATACTATTCAATAATTTTAAAAGTTTAATATTCAATTTTTTAGTCATTTTAACAATTATTGAACATAATTGAAGGTAAAGTGACTAGTTTAATGCGCGGCATCCAGCCTCTTAACACAGCAAACAGGCGTCAGTCTCTCTCTGTTTTCACTGGAGGTAACATCTTGCTTGAGACTCTCTTCAACTAAACGCTTTTTTTCTGTGTTTCCAAGCAAATTATTGGTCATTTTGAAATATATTTTATATATTGACAATATATAATGCAGTGCAGTGTTGATTTAAAGAAAATAATCTTGAATTACACCAGAGAGCTAAAATTTTATGGGTGAAATGGCACCATGGGGTGACTTCTCTTCCACCCCAATGCCTTCTCTTCTTCCTTCTCCTCCACCCCCATTCTAAATCCCATCATCATCATCATCATCCAGGAGCCTTCTACATACACACCTCAAAGTAAGTGAACTTTTCTACCATTTTTGTTGAATTTAGGAAATTTTCGGTGAGCTGGAACCAATTACCCAAAAACCCATTGAAACAATGGTTTCGGTTAACGAACTTTTCGGTTAACGAACGACCTTCTGGAACGGATTGAGTTCGTTAACGGAGGGGTCACTGTACTGCATTTCAATGTAGATTTTTTATTAAATTTTTTTTTTTTTTATCTATGTCGGACTTACGACCATTCGGACTTACAACCTGGATTTGGGTCCCTAACCCCGTCATAAGTCGGGGTCTAGCTATATATATATATATATATATATATATATATATATATATATATATATATATATATATATATATATATATATATATATATATATATATATATTCTTTCAGTGAAGACAAGCCCGGAAGGGCAAAAAACAACGTCATTCACTAAGTGACTTGAAAGCTGAGGATATTAGTCATTAAAGATCGATTGTCTTCCTAAATAGAAGACGAGGCGCGGTCGCCATCATTGACCAGACCGCATAAAAAATTGCCAGAAACACAATATCTGAGACACAATCAAACTAAAAGTCACTCGATTTCTCTCATCGTGCTAAGATGTATAAATACCAAAAATAAAATCCTTGTGGCACTTAATATTTCAGCTATTACAACACAAATTAGCAGAGCTGGCCTTGTGAGTGTTTACAGCTGATTCGCCAGGCAAAAAGATGACGGTAGTAATGAGTGTGATGGAGGGTGCGGGAGGGGGTTAAGAGAATTGCAATTAAATGCCAGGTAGTGACGTGTCCTCCTAATATTATGTATCTAATTAATTATTAGATGTTTTAATTGCTTGTATGTTGTCCTGGCGAGTTATTGCTAGGCATTTACATACCTAGGTATAAAGCTAGACGTTGTATTCTGGATTGAACATAAAGCAGGTTTTTTCTATAAACCAGTTTTTGTGATATAACCCAAAATGCGACGCCTAGCCTTTAACCTAGGTATGTTAATGCCTAGCAATAACTCGCCAGGACAACATACAAGCAATTAAAACATCTAATAATTACTTAATAAGTAATATTAGGAGGACACGTCACTATGTCATGGTCATGTTGACTGCTAGTCTGTTTTAACTAATGATTCTTATTAAACTCCAAGACCGCAAAACATGAAAGGATAGCTGGTTAGCTATCCCCTAGAAGGAGCGTGTTTTTCCCATTCGTGTTACACTCGTGATCCCTCCCAGTAAGTCCCGCCTTCGAACACAGTTGTCAATACGTTGTTTATTCCACTTCTCCTGGGAAGCTCAATCTTGGATTAGTCTGTGGAAATCAACTCAAGTAATTTGCCAGACCTCTGTCAACTGAGGGTCATCTTTGAATGAGTAACAGTTGAGTTTGTTGGTAATCTCTGTCATTGCTTGAGTAGTGATCGCTGGCAACTCAGGGGTATATATACCACGGGTAAGGGAGACAGAGCGTCCCTGACGTCTGCTCTCCCATTTGTCTCCAGGTATGTTGATGTGTTCCCTAGCCATTCAGTTTGATTCAGTCAATTGTAGTGAATATCAGTGTTCAGGCTTCAACAGTTGAATTGTCATTCACCCAGAGTAAGGAGTAATATAAAGTAACTGTCTTCTGACGTTGCGAGACGAAAGATTTGTTTGTGTTGTCATGCTTCCCAATCCCCTGACGTCTGCTCTCCCGTTTGTCTCCAGATCCAATTGTGGCTCTTGGATCACTCAACGACTGCCCCGGATTCAGTAGATACCCAGCAGGGATCAATACTGTATATGAAACGATGGCACCGATTCGGCATGATTAATCTGCTCCACTGCCTCGTGGAGCCAGACCCCAGACTCGCCATGTGTCTGGCTACCACCGATCACAGCAATGGTCGTGAGCCCCAGTGTTCTACCCTGGGACGCTCCCTGGAAGTTATATGTCCACAGAGTTTGTTGTATATGTATGTTGGGGATAATCAGTTGGAAATAATCATCCCATGTTGGGTGGTGGACCCATGTATCTGCTGGTTTCCGTATTAACATGTATGTTGTGAGTGCATCTCATATGCACCACCAACAGTCAGTAAGTTGTGTAAAGTACCTTGTAATGTGTGAGAAGTAAAGTTGTCCACTTGGGACTAGGAGTAAAGTCTTGTAACTGTAATGAGATGTACCACTAGAAGATGTGGGTGAAGTAGAAGTACCCACTTGGAGTGGCAGTAAAGTAATCTACAAGGAGTTGCCATTTACTATGTATTGTGAGTAGGGCCAAGGAACTGGCCCTGATAGGTAATGTAATCTAACACCAGTAAGGTTGTGTGCAGTAAGAGTGTAGGATCTGAATAATTGCTGTTGAGTAGAAATAAAAAATACTGAGTCTGTAATAAGCGAGGAGTTACACCTTGAAGTTATATGTTAATAATATCTCTTTTTCCCTTTGATTCCATATTAATAAACCTGTTCTTAGAATATTTTAGGAGTATTCATTTCTCCCACAGTAGTTACCTTTATTTCCGTCCAAGTGACTTGATACCAGAATTACCATACCCATGTGCCTAGACCCTCATCCATGCTACCAAAAAGAACTGAGGTTATGTAGTAACCAGTGAACTGAAGTAGGTAAAAAGAACAAGAGAAGTAAGAAAGATAAGGGTGGTGTAGGTGTTGAAACGCGCTCGCCCTTACAACTACCTGGCATTTAATTGCAATTCTTGAAACCCCCTCCTTCACCCCCCATCACACGCACTGCCACCGCCATCTCTTGCTCTTACAGTACTTAGGGTGGCAGATCCCACACTATTTTTAATTTAAATAGCAATGAAAGATGAAGATGGTGTAGAATGTTTCTGTAATTGAAGCAATTTCATTTAAAACAGCCAGAAAAGCACTGGTGTGCAACTTCTCATCATCTAGCATCGTCCCAGAAAAATTCACATTACGCAGAAAATTGGCATGGTTGAATTACCATTGATAAACTTTACACATGTACAGTAATATGTAATCTAAACCAAGGCTGTAAGGTAAAAGTAGACACTGTCAACATGAGAAAATTTTAAGTGTAGAAAATATTTGGCCTTACGTTTCATAATGAGTGCAGTAGAACTTGGGCAAAGTGTATTGACAGTGATGCAAAGCATGAAAATGTGTTTTGCTGCACGATTTCCAAGTTTATTATGGAGGATTTCAAGTCAAGTAAAGCATTTCAAGGTTTGCCTTTGTATAACACTGTTAAAAATATAGTAATACTGTACTGCACCTCCTTAGTGAATGAGAAAGCAGCCACATCTGTCACTGGAGGTTGAGTGTTGGGCATGGCACAAATAAGGGTCACTCCGCCAGCAAGGGCTGCAGCTGTACAAGATGTCCAGTCCTCCTTATGAGTAGCACCTATGAAAGTAAAATTGTCAATTAATTAACATAAACCTAATGTTTATGAATTGGAAGCAGTGACAGATTCCAAGAGCAAAATTTAAGCAAGAACCATCCGAAGATGACATACCCTTGTCATGTTAGTGGGATGCATGGATGGATAGACTCAAAAGTAACAATTTTGGTACATGCACATCATTCATACAAACACTGTATACATCCAGCAAAGTCTTCAGTTTCTGAAAAAATGGGATAAAAAACAATCTGAAAAAGCAAATACTATACGGTACATATTCTGAAACTGAAGGTCACCTTCCTCAAGAACCGTTTTTGTTTACCTTACAAAGGCTATTAATCTCATGCCTGCTCCCGGCACAAGTAACCATCCAATAGTCCCATTCTCTTCAATATACAGTGATATCCCCGTTAGCCGGAACAATTGGTGCAGAGCACTTCCGGGGACGAGAGATTTCCGGCTAACTGGACGACTTTGTCAGACCCGGAAAAATCCCACATCCCCTGAAGTACTTCTGGTTACTGTTTAAGACTTTTCAAGTGTCTAAACTATACATCTTGCACAGACAAACACTAGCTCACATCCTCAGAATGTTTCTGTGTGCTAGGGAGTTTTCCAAGAGTCTAACCTAAAAATCTATATGATACGGTCGTGAATGAAGCTGTGTTACAGCCTGCACTTCGGCACCTCAGCTACCCACAAGGGGTCACAGCTCAAGATGGAAGAAGCCGCAAGTCCAGAAAACTGTGAGAGCAAACTTTTTCGGAGTGAGAGTTGTGAACTCTTGGAACAATGTACCAGAAAGTATTGTGACGGCACCGAGTGTGAGCTCTTTCAAGACAAGACTTGACCAACACTGGAGCGGGTTCAGGTACATTCAGGAGCCGGTGCATGCCCAGTACTTGCGAACAGTGTGTAACAGAGACGTGACCGATCTCCCAAGCGGCTAACGAGCCGATCAGTGGTGAAGAGGATAAAAACAAAAAGGACTGGTATTTTCCACTCCCTTGGAGGTGTGGGAGATTAGCGAGTCTCGTGTAACTGACCTGACCTGACCTGACACAATGTCAGGTGGAGGTACGGTGGGGTATTAGTGATCTCATATTACTGACCTTCTGATAAACTGTCAGGTCACCCATTGTCGGGTGGGGGATTAGTGGGTCTGAGGACCTGAAGATGTCTTGAATAAACACGAAAGCTAAAATACAGTATTTTTTTTCAAGTCAGAATGCGACGCACAGCATGTTACCTAGGCATGTTAAGTCCTAGCTAACTCGCCAGACCAACATACAGGCAATTAAAACATCTAATAATATTAGGACACGTCGCTACCTGGCATTTAATTGCAATTCTCAAAACTCCCTCCTTCACCCCTCATCATACGCATCATGACCTTCATCTTCTTGCCTGGTGATTCAGCTATAAATACACACAAAAGGCAGCTCCGCGAATTTGTGTTGTAATTCCTGAAATACCAAGTCCCACGAGGATTTTATATACGGTATTTATACTTATTAGCACAGTGAGGAAATAGAGTGGCTTTTATTTGGTTTATGTCTCTCAATTATTGTATTTGGGACAATTTCTTATACGATCTTTGGTCAGTCTCATGGCGTCCACTTCACGTCTTTTGTATGAATTCGTGTAGATCGTTCTTGACTATTCCTTGCCTTTTAGTCATTCAGTGAATGTCGCTGCGCCCTCCCGGGCTCATCTTCACTGAAAGAGAATATGTGTATATATCTATTTATATATACATATATATGTATACTGTTTACGGTTTTCTTTGTCCCAAATATTCACGTGCTATTATGAATGCCATGTGACTGTCTTTCTTCCTACTCTTACGTTCGTTCACAAAGAACCTTTGGGCTTCCGCCCTCGGTTTTCTAATTGCTCTCAGCATAAAGACCAGAGTTGAGTTTTCTCTTCATTTTATTGATGTCCTCAGTAGCGGGTTCAGCCCTTCCAGGTGAACTTTAGCGAGGCTGCTAGACTTAGCGTTCCTTCCGGAATGTTGACCTTCCGGTCTTCCTAGCAATCTAGAGTTATGTTGAAATGGACTTTGCATCTTCTATGGGTTATATGAGAACAATTCAGGGTGGAATTCACAACCCAATAAATATTGCTAGAGTAATAGTGAACGCTGTTGTCAATAGAGCGCTATGTTTGAGACTCAGCACTGTCAACCCTGCCGGGTGATAGTATGCATGTAGAAATTTTCGCTTAAGTTATTACTTGGGGGATAATGTCTGTGCTCCTGATTGGCAACAAATGCAGATCTTGATGATCCCTCTCAATAAAATGTTCTAAATGAAATTATTTTATGAAAAAAAATACAGAGCTAAGGGATACTTGAGATAAGAGTCGGGAGAGAGATACGAAATAGTGAGTTAATTGTTTATAATTGTCAAACGAGTGACTTATATAACAATAAGAGATCTTAATGAATTAACTTGCTAATAATATAACAATTATGAGTCATATTGATTAAGTTTGGGAGAAAATGTTTTCTCCCTTATATTTTTATAATGATATAATGTGACTCATAGTGTTCCTCCTAGTTTAGATGAGTGATGTTCAACTGGAGGATGAAGGACAGGAGTCCGGGCCTATGGATGATGGAGGAGACTATGGAACTGTCCCTGAGGAGATAGTATTGAGTGATGAGCTGCAAGGACTAGAAAGTTCAACTCAGGCACTACATACAAGGAATTATCTGTCAGTAGAGAATTTGAATTCAGTAGCAGTAGTTTCACCCAAAACCCAAGGGGGCCATACTACATGTAATTATAAAAAATGTACAGCGACTTGGATTACTAAGATAGATCCTCATGTAGCTTGCATAATTCATGGCAGCTTTGTCTCAAATAACCTATTTTCACCAATGGATTGTGCAGTTTGTTATGATCAAATTTTTCAATTTCATCAAGCTACAGGTGATGTTTTTATACTTACACTTATCACATTATATCCCTTCAACATTACATAACATAAGATTTTAAAATGTGGAGTGAGAAAGCAGAAAGGTGTGGGTGATTAGAGAGTTGGAGTGGAAAGGAGTGGCAGCTGATCTTTTAATTCACCACCACCACGTAGTTAACCATGCATAAATTGATGTCATACAAAATGGGGGTGTTTGACTGTGATGTTGTGGTATTAATTAATAAATAAGCAATAGTGTATTATATCATCAATGACAGTCATTTGATGAATAGTAGCGTACTACAATTGTCACTACTATTCATCAAACTACTGTACTGTCATTAACAATTCAACATTACTTTTACTTTACTTTACATTTATCCTCTTCACCCCTGATCGGCTCGTTAGCCGCTTGGGCGATCGGTCATGTCTCTGTCACGCACTGTTGGCAAGTACTGGGCATGCACCGGCTCCTGAATGTACCTGAGCCCGCTCTAGTGTTGGTCAAGTCTGGTCTTGAAACAGCTCACACTCAGTGCCGTCACAACACTTTCTGGTACAGTGTTCCAAGAGTTCACAACTCTCACCCCGAAAAAGTTTGCCCTCACAGTTTTTTGGACCTGCAGCTTCTTCAATCTTGAGCTGTGACTCCTTGTGGGGCAAGTGTCCGTCAGCTACAAGTGAGGACACTCGACTGAGTAGTGCCCCTGAGATGCTTATACACCTCAATTAGGTCGCCCCTTGCCCGTCTTTAGTATAAGCTAGGAAAGTTCAGGCGCTCCAATCTCTTGGGGTAGTTGAGGTGCCGAAGTGCAGACACCAGTCTGGTGGCCCTCCTTTGAACATTTTCAACCAACTGACAGTCCCTAGCATATCTTGGGGACCAGACAGGGTGACAGTACAGTACTCCAGATGGGAGAAGCACTTCACGATTGAAGATCTTTAAGAGGGACGGACCGTCTAGATATCTGAACAACCTTCTTATAAGACCCTATAATTTATTTGCCTGATTTACCTTCTTCTTGCAATGGCCCGAGAACTTCAGCTCATTGTCAACATACACACCTAGGTCCTTCTCACATTCAGTCTCAAATAGTGCAGTTTCTTCATCCTGTTGGGACATATGATACGCCTCCTCACCGTTGGTATGCCCCAGGTGCATCCTCTTACACTTCGTGACATTGAATCTCAGCAGCTATTTCTTCGAACATTCTTCGAGCTCACAGAGATCCTTCTGCAGCTCTTCACAGTCCGCTTGGTTCTTGATTTCCCGAATAACTTGGCGTCATCGGCAAATATTTGTCTGGAGGAGTGTACAACGTTAGGCATGTCATTTATGAAACAAACAAACAACAACGGGCCCAAAACACTGCCCTGTGGTACCCTGCTTGTGACAGGTACAGATGATGATTTCGTGTCAGTAATCACCACACACTGCTTGTGGTCATGTAGAAAGTCTTCTATCCACGCAAGGACATTTCCCCGAATTCCGTACCCTTCTAGTTTGATTTTCAGCCTTTCGTGGAATACACTGTCAAAAGCCTTGGCAAAATCTAGATATACGAGGTCTGTCCGGAAAGTATCCAGCCATTTACTATTAAAAAAAATATTGCTTACCTAGGACAATGGCGCCTTAGTCCCCTTCAAGTACTCCCCTTGGGACCTCACAAACTTTTCCCAGCGTCCCTTCCACTTTTCAAAACAGTCTGCAAAGTCCTCTTTCGGGATCTTCATCAGCTGCCTCGTCGCATTCTCCTTAATCTCGTCCACGGTCTGAAATCTCCTCCCTTTCAACGGCGATGTTAGCTTTGAGAAAAGCCAGAAGTCGCAGGGAGCCAAATCTGGGCTGTAGGGGGACTGAAAGACCTGGGCGATGAGATGTTTTGCCAAAAAACCCTGCACGAGACGTGAAGAATGTGCGGGCGCATTGTCATGATGAAGCTGCCAGTCACCACTTGCCCACAGCTGCGGTGGTTTTCTTCTTACCGCATCCCTCAGCCGGCGAAGAACTTCGATGTAGTACTCCTTCGTTATTGTTTGGTCATTGTAAAGGCGACGGTCACACAGTACCCACGCTCACTCAACGGCGTCTGCCGGGCATCTGAGTTGTCCCACGGGAGTGTGGCTGTTCACGCATGCACAGTACGGTCCTCTCTGAGTGGCTGCCAAGTTACATCAAGGCTGCGCGACCAGTTCTCACAATATTCACAATGACTGGATACTTTCTGGACAGTGGTTATGTTTTTTTTTTCCCGGGAATTTGGTTCAAATCCCGGGATTCTTATTGTTATTCCTTATCTCTGATTTGCACCATGTAAAATTAGGAAAGAGTTCGATGTGTTTGAGGCAACAGGAGAGAGATCACATAATTTAGAGAAACTATTCCAGGCCCTCATCTCAGTACCACCAACTTCAGTCGAAGCCGAAAGGGCACTTTCAGCTGCTGGCCTATTTATTACAAAACTAAGTCAATACTGCAATCAGTGAGCCTTGTTCTGTTTGTGCTTCTTGAGGAGTTATTTCATGAACAACTATTAGTGTGTGCATGGCTTTGTGTGTGCAAATGATTCTATTCCTTTTTTTTCGCAGGTCATTCAAGTGTTGTCTTTAATTTTTTTTTGTAGAGTAGGGCTTCCAAACAGCATAGAATAATTCTTTTTTTATAATGGCTAACTCTGAATGTCATTCCAAATATTATTGAGTTTCTTTTGTGGCTAAAAGAATGAGATTGACTGTTTGTGCTTCTTGAAGAGTTATTTCATGAACAACTTTTGATGTGTGCACGACTGTGTGGCTTGTGTGCACAAATGATTTTATGCTATTATTTTTTTCACAGGTCATTCAAGTGTTCGCTTTAGGTTTTTGTAGAATGTGGCTTCCAAATGGCATTAAATATAGAATTCTTATTTTTTATAATAGCTAACTTTGAATGCCATTCCAAATGTCTGCGAGTTTCTTTTATGGCTAACGGAATGAGATTAATCAAAATTTTGCTTGTTTAACCATATTATGTACCTATTTTTACACCAGTATGCAAGTTAATAAAGAGAACTTTGCTTTAGTGTAATATAATTTATCAAATCATTTGCCCATCAAATAATCTACAGATACTACACTAATGAAGTATATGGTTAGCATATAGCATTAGTTAGTACATATATCACCTGATGCGGGAAATCCCGGGATCCCGGGAAATATCCTGGTTTGTCCCAGAATCCCGGGATGCTAAGAAACCCCAAAACAGGAAACCCTAGTCAATGGCCGTCTTGACAGATATTGCAAGTCAATATCAGTCCCATTCAATGACAACTGGGACAACTTCTATGGCAGAAGGGACCTTTATGCGAGGGATGGGGTGCATCTGTCGAGGGATGGGGGTGGCAACCCTGGCCGGTTCTCTCGAGAGGGCAGTTCAAAAGATGTCAAAGTCTTTAAACTGCTAGGAGAACATTATGAGCACGGGGGTGGAGGAGACTGCAGTGGGAGCGGATAAACAAAGTGAAAGGTTACAGAGAAATAATGCTAGGAATGATGACAAAACTAAATTAGGCAGGGAGTTAAAACCTAAACGGGACAAAGAGAGGACTCAGAACACGACTAACTTAAATGTTTCCTACGCAAACAGTAGAAGTATGGGAAACAAAATGGCTGAAATCAGGGCGTTGGTATGTACAGAAACAATCGATATACAGTGGTCCCTCGGTTAACGAACAGTTCAATTTACGAAATTTCAGTTAATGAATTAGCTTCCATAAGGATCTTCAATTCGGTTAACGAACAAAACTTTGATTAACGAAATCCTTACGACAAACACATTTTGTTGTGAGCATCAGCTGATTGGCCAATATCGTAATCTGTCCTATGTTTACATTCGTTTCCAGTGGAGTAAATATCAAGAAAATTGTGTTCTTGAATATTTGTGCATTTTTTATATTAAAATATTTGCCATTCTAAAATTTAGCCATCCAAGCTCTGTCTACATAAAGTTTTTCAACTATTATTTTTGGCTTGTATGTAACTTTATTCATTTATTGAAACTCATTTACATGCACACACACTGTCCTAAGGGCAAAGCTGTATTGTACATGCAATAAAAATAATGTACAAAATGATTCCTAAAATTTTTGTCTAGTGCAAACTATCGCATGTTTACATTCAAATTAATCACTCTCTTATAAGAATTCCTGCAATGTAAGTTATATTCTCCCCGGTCACTTCTATGACATTTTATAAGCAAAAAACAGAAACTCAATCTAAAGGACATAAATAAACAAATAAATACTTCACTAGACTTTCGGTGCTAACTGTCAAACATGTCACTTTTTTCTCCCCTCCCTCCCTCCCCCCACCTCCCAGCAAGGGTTTGGTGGTTATACAGTATGCTTTAAGTTTTTATCTTATATAATATCACAGACTAAAGTTAGAACATAATTTGCATTGCTGGAATCCTTGCAAGACAGTGAATAATTTAAATATAAACGTCATATATTTTGCACAAGAGATAAAAATTTTAGTACATTAGTGTACTGTAGTATATTTTATCATGTAAAGTTTTTCAATTGTATTTTTGGGTAGATTTACATAAATTTCTTCATTTATTTTCATTCATTTACATGCACACACCATACTAAAAGAAAAGTAAAAGAAATAAATGACCTAAGTGCAAACCTGTTCTGTACATGTACTAAATGATTACGGTACTAAAATTTTTATTTCTAGTGCCAGTTATAGCTTGTATATATTCAAATTAATCACTATCTTACAAGAATCCCAGCAATGTAAATTATATTCTCCCATGTCATTTCACTGGCATTTTAAAATGAGAGAAGCTTAGTCACTTAAGAACTGATAAATAAACACACATTAGACCTTGGGGGCCAACTGTCAAACATATCACCTCACCTCACCTCCCCCCCCCATGCTCCCTCTCTCTCCCCCATCTGCCAAGCCAGGGTTTTAGGCTTACAGTTTTTATTTTATATAATATGTCAGACTAAAGTTAGGATAATTTAATATGCATTGCTGGAATCCTCACAGACAGCGAATAAATCAAATTTAAACGTCATATATTTTGCACAACAGATAAAAATTAATCACCTGTATCACATTACAGCAGTAATTTAAGAGTACAGTACTAGTGTATATGTATGTATATGCAGTGGTCCTTCAGTTAACGAACGCCTCGGTTAACGAAATTTCGGTTAACGAATTACCCTCCATAAGAATCTTCATTTCGGTTAACGAACAAAAATTTGATTAACGAAATCCTTACGAACATTACTGGTATACAGTACTTTCTATGTACTTTTTCTGTGAGTTGGAACCAATTACCCAATATCCCATTGAAATAATGGATTCGGTTAACAAACGACTCTGTGGAATGAATTGTGTTCGTTAACCGAGGGACCACTGTAATAGCATTCACCGAGACATGGATAAACCTAGACTCACGTGAGTTACCTGTCGAATACAAAATTGCAGGTTATAAATCATTTCATACCGATAGGCAGATTAGGAAAGGAGGAGGAGTAGCAATCTATGTCAGGGATAATCTGAAGTGTGAAATAAATAAGGAAATAAAAACTGAGCGAAATACAGAAACAATTTGGATAGAATTAATAGATGGAAGGGAAAATTAATCATAGAAGTAAAAATATATAGACCTCCTAATCTTGATGGAGTTAATGAGCGACTTATTTGAGATGAAATGCGCAGTGCTTCCATACAGAGCAATGTCTGTATAGTAGGCGACTTTAACTTTTGCCAAATAGATTGGATTGACCTTATGGGTAACTCAGAATTATTAATACAACAATTTAATGTATCCCTGATGAAGAGTGCAACCCCTCCCCCCTTCCTACCTTCCCTGTCCTTGTGAAAAAGGTTGTACCTTTCTATGTGGTACTCTGATAAAAAGTTCTTGCTCGTAATATTCATCCAAGTTTCGGTGATTGCTATGACGTCTACATTCTCGGTACATACAACCGCTCTCAGCAAGTCTATTTTATATTTAACGCTCGTAATTGAGTGAGAAAAGGTGGGGGGAGGGGGGGGGGAGAGAGAGAGAGAGAAAACTGACTTTGCGGCCCTCCTCCCCGAAAAAAACACACACACCCACCCACACACACTCACTTCAACACCACTCACATACCTCACATACCCCTAACATGGTAATGAAGACAGCAGACTTAATTACTGAGGGTCTTATTGTGTGACAAATTTACGAGTGTGTGACTGCAAGTTAAATATCAGCTGTTGAGAAGTACTTGGCAACACTCCTTTCCACTCCTTCTCTCTAATCACCCACACCTTTCTGCTTTCTCACTCCATATTTTAAAATGTTATGTAATGTAATGTTGAAGGGATACAACTTTGCTCATTTATACTCATTAAAAATACTTTAGGCTTCACGTTTATTCAAGACATCTTCAGGTCATGAGACCCACTAATCCCCCACTCAAGAAAGGGTGACCTGACATTCCATCAGGTCAGTAATACGAGACCACTAATCCCTCACCCTACCTCCACCTGACGTAGCATCAGGTCAGGCCAGTTACAAGAGACCCACTAATCCCCCACAGCTCCACGGGAGTGGAGAATACCAGTTTTTGCTGTAACACGCAACTTCATTCATGCCCATATCATATAGATTTTAATTTTTAAATATATTAATTTAACCAATCTTTTAAATAAACTATTCTGGATTATCATAGTAAAGAAATGGAGTTTCTAACTTAATTAGAATTGCATTTACGGACTCCAGTAGTTTAGACTCGAGGAAAACATCCCCAGCACCCAGAAACATTCTGGGGAAGTGGGCTAGTGTCTGTGTGTGCAAGATGTCTAGTTTAGACACTGGGAAACTTTTCCCAGTAACCGGAAGAGATTCCAGGATAAGGAATTTTTCCGGATGAGAGAAAGTCGTCTGGTTAGCCGGAAATCTCTCATCCCCGGAAGTGCTCTGCACCAATTGTTCCAGCTAATGGGGATATCACTGTGTTATAAAGACATGCAACATATACAGGTATTATTACAAAACATTGAGAGTCACTTCGCAACCAGGCATACCAACCATTCTGAAATGACACGATCCATAGGGCTCATTCTGAAATGTCATGCCCGGCTGTTGAAGAACTTTTTGTGGCGATTATACATACAGTATAGCAAGCATAAAATCTGCAGGTTCAAAATCCTTACTATAGTGTTTGTTTTATGATTTTATTATTGTCAACTTTATAAGGTTGAATGCAAGAATTGTGGATGTAGAATGATTTTTCCTTTAGTGTATGTATTAACTTTATTTTTTATGGGTCCTATATTTAAGGCAATCTCTAGGACCACATCCCAATGGGAATCAAGGAATTATTGCAATCATACAGGTTTAATAATGTCACACTTATACCAGATACTACAATTATGGAAAAAGGGTAAGTACAGTACCTGGTTCTCTGACATGCACGTGAATGTCAATGAGTCCTGGAAGCTTGACAATCCTGCGAGATGTGACACAATCAACGTGAGTCTTGATGTCAGGTGCTCCTCCAATCAGACGCAAAGCCTAGAAAATATATACTTTTTATCACCCAAGTTCTTTGATGTACAATAGGTACATTAATGAAAATAAATATCAACAGAGCAAATGCAAACACTACCCAAAAACCAACATTGTTCTGTGGCAGTGTAAATATTGAGATACTGAAACTGATACTATATTGCTGGAAACTGTCTTAGATCATTATTTCTTTAGGTGCCAAAACACCCTGTATGTTATCATAGTGTTATTGAGTTATTATGGCAAAGTGTGCACATGGATATAAGCAGTCAAACATGCACACACACATGTGCATACATGCACACACATACACACACACACACACACACATTGGGCTGTAATAATTAACTTGGTTGGATAATGACATCTGGATACTTTAACCCTTATATTTCATTTTATAGTCCAGGACTGAGGCAAGTGCCCAGTGATTGTCCAGCACATTTCATCCTTACCATTGGTATAAAAATAATCAGTGAAATTTTTGGGGGGAAAACAATGAAGTACGTACAGTTTTCCCTCTACAACTGTGTGGGTTAGGCTCCTGAAAAACCTCATGGTTGGGAAAACCACTGTTGGGAAGGGCTTGGCCCTTTGGAAAATAAGGGGTTAGGTTACCAGACCCCCTTACAGACATGCCCCGAGTCCTATTTTGTTAACTTTATGGAGATACTTCAAAATACATGTTTTATTTTCCACTTTAACTGTACCCACGTTGTTGGTCAATGACCTGTGCTCGGATAGGCTATTCCCAGGCTTTGTGTGAAATATAACATAGTCTAGAACTGCTTTTAGTGTCTTTGTGGCATGGTCGGTAGCATTCCCTGGTCCCACACAGTAGGTCGAGGGTTCGAGTCCTGGCTGGTGAGGTCGTTGATTATATGTTCAAAGTCCGCATGTTATATGGACTAAAAATGAAGTATATATGGTACCTCGTGTTTCATACCAGCAGGATTGGGTAAAATGCTACTGACATCCACATAAATGGCACGGGCAGTTCCCAATGGGCGGTTCACGGCGCCATCAGCTCGATGAACAGGCTTTGTGTGAAATATAACATAGTCTAGAACTGCTTTTAGTGTCTTTGTGGCATGGTCGGTAGCATTCCCTGGTCCCTGGAGCGTACGCCAGCTCCAAGTAAGGTTAGAATTCCTGCAACTGCCTAGCTTATACTACAGACCTGCAAGGGGCGACCTAATTGAGGTGTATAAACATCTCAGAGGGCACTTCTCGGTCGAATGTACATACCTGGAGCTGGTGGACGCCTGCCCCACAAGGGAATACTTCAAGGTTGAAGGAGCCACAAGTCCAGAACACTGCGAGGACAAACTTTTTCTGAGTGAGAATTGTGAACTCTTGGAATAATCTACCAGAGTCTGCTGTGACAGCCAACATTGCGGAACAGAGATGTGACTGACTGCCAAAACGGCAAAAGAGCTGATCAGTGGCGAATAGGATAAAAATAAAAGTAAAGTGAAGAGCTGCAGAAAGGTCTCTGTGAGCTTCAAGAATGGTTGAAGGAATGGCTGCTAAGATTCAATGTCACGAGATGCAAGAAAATGCACCTGGGTCGTACCAACATTAAGGAGGCGTATCACATGTCCCAACAGGACAAAGAAACTGCATTAAAAGAAACTGAATATGAAAAGTACTTGGGTGTGTATGTTAAGAATGAATGTAAGTTCTCGGGCTATGATGAGAAGCAGGTGAATAAAGCAATGAAACTCCTAAGTCTATAGTGGATACTCTCCCCTACAACTGCTGACGGATGACCTGCCATTCGCTTACCAGACAATCAGCTTACAGCCAACGACGTCGACAGACTAAGTCTCACGTACGGACATAGGAGTAAGATCGCAGACCTAGCTTGGACCGTCACCTTACGCCCAGGATCAGCGCATCAGCCGTCTCGCGAGTACTGCACGGTGATTGGCCCCGCACAGTTCACACCTCGCGTCTCTGATCCTGAGCAGCCGTATAAATACGCATAGGCCTGGCTATGGAGCTCATTCTACTCTACTCTCCTGAACCAGCAAGACCTCTCAACAGTGCCTCACCAACCAGCTCCCTCAGAAAGCTCCTCACCCAACAGGACCTCTGAGCAAGCTTCTCACCACACAGCAACTCCCTAGCACTGCACTGGACATACAATATATAGTATACAGAAAATGCATTGTGAGTTTCTATTCTACCTCCATCCTGAGTGTGAGATATCTTACATGTACATACGTATGTGAGCCCATACAAAGAGATAGTAGACAAGCAAAGAGAATTTGACAACTGGCCACATACAGTACGCTACAATTGGTGACCCCTGGAGGTGTGAACACCAGACTCCGTCTGCTGCCTTACTTCTGGAGCTGTGAAGACCGCCCTGTCTGCTGCCATTGTGGGCCAACTGCCCTGCCTGGACCCCCTGCCACTCCACCACTATAGAGCTGACACCATCTCACGACCGTAAGGTTTATAACGCATTAGTTTGTTCTCCCCACTGGTGGTGTGAGTGACCCACATCACAGCTGGAGAGCAACTATAGCGCGATATTCCAGATGTGGTTTGAGCTCTTTTGCCTACTCCTACTATTTTTCTTTTGTTTTTTTCGTTCTGGCCTAGGGACCTGCACCCTCAAAAAGTGTATTCGCCCTAAAGTTCCCACTGTAACTGTTCACCTCCCTCCCAGGAGATTGTGAACACGGAAGGGGGTCGGAGCAAGCACCCATCCCTCATCCTTACCTAACAGGTGTGACGCACTATCGCAAGAATGGACGACAAACGGATCTCTCTACCAACCTTCAACCACAACATCGAGGACTGGTTAATTCATGTGGAGGCAGCCCTCAGCGGCTCAGCAGCTAATGACGAGCAAAAGTACGTCGCCCTGCTCTGTTCCTCGCCCACGGAAGTCACCACGCAAGTCACAGAGACCATTACCAACCCTCCAGCAGACAACAAATTCGCTGCCCTGCGGGATGCTCTAAAGATGCATTATCAGCGTTCCCACACCAGTCTCCTGCAAAACCTATCCTCTCTCCCCCTCGGTTGCAACTCAACGCCTGCACATCTCTGGGACGAGATGTGTAGACTGAACTCCCGTCACACGGACAGGCTTCCCGACACTGTCCTGCGCCAGCTTCACGCACAGAAGCTCCCCACACAAGTTCGCATCACCCTGTCCTCAGTAGATTACTCTACGACACCGGATATCTACGCAACCTTGGCAGACAGAATATTTAACGAGTGCGCGTGCTGCACGCCTCGCCGCCGTGGACAACCCAACGGCCACACCATTACTTACCTCCGATCTTGTAAACCGGATCAACACTCCTCAGTCGAGCAATACCTCACAAGACATCAGGGATCTGCTGCAGTCTCTACACTGCAGGATGGACACCATTGAGCAGCTCTGCTCCTCCACGCCTGCTGCTGGGCCTGTTCCTGCCCCACGCACGGAAACCTACAAACCCCGACTTCTTCTCCCTGCCCCGGAAACCGCCGCCAGCTCCCAGCACAGCGGACCTACCCTCTGCTGGTACCATAAACGTTTCGGCGCCAATGCTAGACATTGTGAGCCCCCCTGCAACTACTTGGGAAATGGCATCAACGGGGATTGGTAGACGCCACAGCCTCCATCATTTCAGGCGTCTCACTACTGCACATCACCGACCACACCTCCGGCAGGAAATTCCTCGTCGATACAGGTTCATCGGTCAGCATCATCCCTCCCTCACTGCAAGACACATAAAAAGCAACCCTCTTACGTCTTGTTCGCTGCCAACGGTACCCCCATCGCCTCTAACGGCGCACACATCCTCACCTTAGACCTCGGTCTTCCCAAGACTCTGCGCTGGTCATTCGTGGTGGCAGACGTCTCTCAACCCACCCTTGGCTTCGAATTCCTCACCTTCCACAAGCTCGGCGTCGACCCAAGCCATCTCTGCCTCATCCCTGAGCTTACAGCAAGCACGATCCGGGGTGCACGATCCGGGGTACACGTGCCGCAGACACCGACACTATCACCTGCCTCTTGCCGTCCAACGAGTTCTCCCCCCTGCTCAAGGAGTTCAAGGAAATTTTCTCACCCCGAGTCTCTCCACCACCACCACTACCACCACCATCTACTTCGGGAATTTAACACCACATCGAAACTAAAGGACCTCCAGTCTACTCACGCCCTCGCAGCCTTTGCCCTGAGCTCCTGAACGCAGCCAACGTGGAATTCAACAGACTCCTACAAGACGGCATCATTCGACCTTCAAAAAGTCCCTGGGCATCGCCTCTTCACATGGTTCCAAAGCCATCATCCAACGACTGGAGGGTATGTGGTGACTACAGAGCTCTGAACCTCGTCCACAAACCTGACAGGCACCCTATCCCGCATGTCCAGGTCTTCCACCACAAACTCCATGGCAAGACCATCTTCTCGAAGATCGACTTGGAGCGTGCCTTCCGCCAGATCCCAGTAGCACCTGCAGATACCCAGAAAACAGCTCTCACCACTCCGTTCGGTCTCTTGGTCTCTTCGAGTATGCCTTCATGAGTTTTGGTCTACGCAGTGCAGACCAGACCTTCCAGAGGTACATGGACCAAATGATTCGCGACCTCGACTTTGTCACTGTCTACATAGACGACATTCTCGTCGCATCTCCGACGCCTGCCGAGCATCATCACCACCTACAGCTCCTTCTCCAACGCCTGCAGAGCAACAACATGAAAGTTCACCCTGCCAAGTGTGACTTCAGAGCCTCGTCCATCGACTTCCTCGGTCACAGAGTCTCGCCGAGCGGTATCCAACCCCTACCACAGAAGGTAACTGCCACTAGAGAGTTCCCCAAACCTGAAACAGCGAAGAAACTCCGAGAATTCCTGGGTTCAGTCAATTACTACCACCGCTTCATTGCCCACGCTGCTACCGTCCTAGTCCCCCTCTACGACCTTCTCAAAAGACTCCCCCAAGACGTCTCACAAGCCTCTCATTTGGACTCAAGAGGCTGTTACGGCATTCACCACTATCAAGCAGCACATCTAACGCCTTACACTGCTGGCTCACCCTGAACCCAACGCCTGGACCACTCTCACAATAGACGCTTCTTCTACTGCCGTGGGTGCCGTCTTACAACAGGAGATCAAAGGAATTCTCATGCCCATTGCCTTCTTTTCACAGCGGCTTCAACCACCACACTTTAAGTACAGCGCCTTCGATCGAGAACTCCTGGCCGTATACCTTGCTGTCAAGCATTTCCAGCACTTCCTCAAGGCCCGTCAGTTCACCATCTTCACCGATCACACGCCCCTCGTCCACGCTTTTGCTTCAGCCTCCCAGTCACATACACTTCATGTCCTTCGCCACTTGGCTTACATCTCGGAGTTCACCAGCGACATCCAACACATAAAAGGCAGCCACAACGAGATCGCTGACACCCTCTCTCGTTGTATATCCAGCATTCTTCCCTCATCTCCACCCATGGATTATGGACAGCTCGCCGTGGCTCAAGAGAACGACGAAGACCTTACAGCATACAAGACATCTCCCTCAGGTCTCGCCCTTCAAGAACTCCCCGTTCCCGGCACGAACATTGAGTTGTGGTGCGACATGTCCTGTGGGCAGCCTAGACCGTCATGCTTCACGTCCACCGCCGAGCTATCTTCGACCACATCCATGGTCTCAGCCACCCAGGTGTGCGGGCCTCCCAGCGCCTCCTCACGCAACATGTCGTCTGGCCCGGCATCAAGGCCGATACTAGGAAATGGGCTGCCCAGTGCCTGGCCTGCCAGTCCTCTAAAATACATCGACACACACAGTCCCCCTTAGAAACCTTTCCTATACCCAAAGGACGCTTCCAGGTAGTGCACCTCGACATTGTGGGACCTCTTCCATCATCCTGCGGCAACACCTACATCTTCACCTGCATTGACCGTTTCACCAGGTGGACAGAAGCCATTCCCATGCTCAATGCTACAGTAGAGTCTGCCGTCCGCACCTTCCTGTCCGGTTGGGTCTCCCGTTTTGGTCCCCCCACGACTGTCATCACTGACCGAGGAACCCAGTTTGAATCACAACTATGGCACAGCTTCCTACAGTTCCTTGGCACTTCTAGGCACCGCACTACCGCTTACCACCCTCAATCCAACGGCATGGTAGAGCGGTTTCACCGGCAGCTGAACGACGCAATCAAGGTACAGCACGACCCTTACAGCTGGACGGATGCTCTACCCTTAGTGCTCCTCGGCATCCGTGCATCACACAAGGCACACAAGGAGGACATGGACTGCAGTCCAGCAGATCTCACCCTAGGCGAGCCCCTTCGCCTACCTGGAGACTTCTCACTCCCTCCTGACCTCGACCACTCCACTCCTGCCGTCCGTCACGACTTACTGCAAAAACTACGACAAGCAGTTTCTGCATTCAGAGCTACTGCCCCACGCCAGCCTTCTCGGCGCCCTGAACACATCCCTCCTGCATTACTCAATGCCGAGTATGTCTTCGTCAGGCGCGATGCTCACCGCAACCCACTTCAACGCCCCTACGATGGACCCTTACAGGTTGTTACACGTTCAGCGAAGTTCCTGACGATCATCCGCAATGGCAGACACGACAGCGTCAGCATAGACCGAGTGAAGCCGGTCACCTTACCCGTTGGGCCCCCAGCCCAGCATTACCCCTAACAAACTACGCCTGCACCAGTCTGCCCGCAGTTATCACTTGCAGCAACACCTCGTCCACGACATTTCTGGGCACCCTCTTTTCATCCTCAGGTACCTACTGCTCCTGTCGTGGACCCTCCTGCTGTCGTGGACCCTGCTGCTGTCGTGGACCCTGCTGCTGTCGTGAACCCTCCTCCTGACGTGGCCCCTGCTCCTGACGAGGACCCAGACACCTCAACCAGTAACACTGAGGACTTTGCCCCTGCTGCGACAGAAGCATAACATTCATTGCCTGTTCAACCTTCTCTAATCCACAACCCTCCTTCTCCCTCTGTTTCTCCCACAGGTTTTGTGTCACTAGACTGAGTTGTCACCTGTAGCGGCCGAGTCGTACATACGTACACCTGCCTGGTATGTATCAAATGTGGGAAGCAAGCCTGCCGACAACTAGTCTCCTGCTGCACCCGGAGGGGAGAGGGTAGTATTGTAGTAGATACTCTCCCCTACAACTGCCGACTGACCACCTGCCGTTCGCTTACCAGCCAACGACGTCGACAGACTAAGTCTCAGGTACGGACGTAGGGGTACGATCGCCGACCTAGCTTGGACCTTCACCTTATGCCCAGGATCAGCGCACCAGCCGTCTCGCGCATACTGCACGGTGATTGGCCCCGCACAGTTTACACCTCGCGTCTCTGATCCTGAGCAGCCATATAAATACGCATAGGCCTGGCTACGGAGATCATTCTACTCTACTCTCCTGAACCAGCAAGACCTCTCAACAGCGCCTCACCAACCAGCTCCCTCAGAAAGCTCCTCACCCAAAAGGACCTCTGAGCAAGCTTCTCACCACACAGCAATTCCCTAACACTGCACTGTACATACAATATATATATATATATATATATATATATATATATATATATATATATATATATATATATATATATATATATATATATATATATATATATATATATATATATATATATATATCTATATATATACACATACAGAAAACGCATTGTGAGTTTCTATTCTACCTCCATCCTGAGTGTGAGATATCTTACATGTATGTACGTATGTGAGCCCATACAAAGAGATAATAGACAAGCAAAGAGAATTTGACAACTGGCTACATACAGTACGCTACAAGTCTTATAAGAAAGTCGTTCAGACATCTAGATGGTCCATCCCTCGTCACGCTCTTCAATAGTGAGATGCTTCCCCGTCTGGTCCCCAAGGTATGCTAGAGACTGTCAGTTGATTCAAAATGTCGAAAGGAGGGCCACCAGACTGGTGCCTGTTCTACAAAACCCCAGCGACCCAGAGAGATTAGAAAACCTGCAACTGCCTTGCTTATACTAGATGGACAAAGGGTGACCTAATTGAAGTGCATAAACAGCCTGGGGGAACTACTCAGTCGAGTCCATACCTGCATGTTCAGAAAACGGCGAGGGCAAACTTTTTCGGGGTGAAAATTGTGAACTCTTGGAACAACCTGCCAGTGTGTGTTGTGGGCATCGAGTGTGAGCTCTTCCAAGGCCAAACTTAAACACTGGAGCAGATTCAGATACACTCAGGAGCCAGTTCATGCCCAGTACTTGCCAACAGTGCGTAAAAGAGGAGTGACAAACCGCTAAAGCGGCTAACGAGGATAAAAGTAAAAATAGTTGATAAACACTAGTACATGTTCAGTACATGCCTATTATAGTGTCTAACAGAACAGACAGACTGCCTGACCAACTATTAAACTGACAAGTGTTGGAGGATGAAATTAATTACTAAAAAAGCCGAAAAAAACACAAGTAGTATGTAGGCCCAATGTGTTTGTACTTACAGACTCTACATAGCAACATAGGCTACGTATGTTATGAATTGCGTAACAGCCAATTTAAGACATTATAGTCAACGTAATTCCTAATGAAGATAAGCCATATCTGATAACAGCGTAACATACCACCAAAGTATTCGCCCACTCCCTTTAGTATGATTGTGTCTGATTATGAAATATACACATAATTAGAAGTGCTGAATATATATATATATATATATATATATATATATATATATATATATATATATATATATATATATATATATATATATAGTCAAAATTGTCTGACTTCGCTTGGTTTAAGTAAATAGCGTATCACTCTTACCTTCACCACCACAGTTGTCACTACTACCATTTTCACTATCACTATTTTCACTATCACTAACTATTATAATCACAACAATAACTGTACTGTATCGTCGCCACCACTTAATGCTATACCATAATCGCCAGCATCACCGTTTACTTTTGCTAATATCACTAACACCACTGCTCAATACTACCATTATCACCATCACTACCATAACTACCACTACTTCCATTTTGATGATCCACACAACAAATATATCTGCTAACATTACCAACATAACTATCTTTACTACCATTATCACCATTACCATCATAACTATCTCTAATACCAATATAAACACCTCCATAACTATCTATACTACCATTATCACCATCACTACCATATTTCATAACTCTCCACAATAATTATTACAATCGCTGCTACTTACTACTGCCATTAATACTATCATTGACATAAATATCTCGACGACCATTAGAACCATCTCCCACAAAAATATCACTACTATCGTTATAACGATCAGCACCCTAGTTACAACCATGATCACCACCATCGTCAGCGGGATTTTCTAATCAGTGACGTCTTGCCTCAGCTGTTAACAGATGACGACATGAGGTAGACAAGGAGAATACCTCAGGCTTAACCAGAGGTGTTATAACATGGTGCGTCCTGAGGGCAGCTGTAACATGTAGCACATTATATACAGGTATTAAAGGGGAACTACTGTAAGGTTGGTGGTGACGTTCATGGTGATGACCATTGCGGTGGTGATGGTGAGGTGATGATCATGATGGTGGTAGTGGTGGTGGCTATGGTCATGGTGGTGGCTATGGTCATGGTGGTGGTTATGGTCATGGTGGTGGTGATGGTAATGGTGGTGGTGATGGTCATGGTGGTGGTGGTCATGGTGGTGGTGATGGTCATGGTGGTGGTTATGGTCATGGTGGTGGTGGTGATGGTCATGGTGGTTTGTTATGATCATGGTGGTGGTGATGGTCATGGTGGTGGTGGTGATGGTCATGGTAGTGGTGATGGTCATGGAGGTGGTGGTGATGGTCATGGTGGTGGTGATGGTCATGGTGGTGGTGATGGTCATGATGGTGGTGGTCATGGTCATGGTGGTGATGGTCATGGTGGCAGGGCCGGTTTAAGACTTTCGTAGGCCTTAGGCACCTCCAAGATATGGGGCCCCATTTGACAGCATATTCACTAATAACACAAGCTAGTCCCTAATTATAAAATGTGATGTCGAAAGAATAAGATAATCAAGTAACATAAATGATACTAATATGATTAAGTAATAAATAAATGGAAAAAAGTACTTCAGTATCAATTTCATAATAACCTGTAGAAGAAGGGGAAGAAAAGTTCTCGTATTATTATTCATAGGCCCTAGGCACTGTGCCTACTGTGTCTAATGGATAATCCGGGCCTGCATGGTGGTAGTGGTTATGGTCATGGTGGTGGTTATGGTCATGGTGGTGGTGGGTATGGTCATGGTGGTGGTGATGGTCATGGTGGTGGTGATGGTCATGGTGGTGGGTATGGTCATGGTGGTGGGTATGGTCATGGTGGTGGGTATGGTCATGGTGGTGGTGATGGTCATGGTGATGGTCATGGTGGTGGTTATGGTCATGGTGGTGGTGGGTATGGTCATGGTGGTGGTTATGGTCATGGTGGTGGGTATGGTGGTGGTGGTGATGGCATGGTGGTGGTGATGGTCATGGTAGTGGTTATGGTCATGGTGGTGGTGATGGTCATGGTGGTGGTGATGTCGTGGTGGTGGTGATGGTCATGGTGGTTGGGTATCATGGTGGTGGTGATGGTCATGGTGGTAGTGGTTATGGTCATGGTGGTGGTTATGGTCATGGTGGTGGTGATGGTCATGGTGGTGGTGATGGTCATGGTGGTGGTGGTCAGGTGGTGGTGATGGTCATGGTGGTGGTTATGGTCATGGTGGTGGTGGTGATGGTCATGGTGGTTTGTTATGATCATGGTGGTGGTGATGGTCATGGTGGTGGTTATGGTCATGGTGGTGGTGATGGTCATGGTGGTAGTGGGTATGGTCATGGTGGTGGTGATAGTCATGGTGGTGGTGATGGTCATGGTGGTGGTGATGGTCATGGTGGTGGTGGGTATGGTCATGGTGGTGGTGGGTATGGTCATGGTGGTGGTTATGGTCATGGTGGTGGTTATTCGGTGGTGGTGGTATGGTCATGGTGGTGGTGATGGTCATGGTAGTGGGTATGGTCATGGTGGTGGTGATGGTCATGGTGGTGGTGGGTATGGTCATGGTGGTGGTTATGGTCATGGTGGTGGGTATGGTCATGGTGGGTGGTGGTGATGGTCGGTGGTGGTGATGGTCATGGTGGTGGTGATGGTCATGGTGGTGGTGATGGTCATGGTGGTGGTGATGGTCATGGTGGTGGTGATGTCATGGTGGTGGTGATGGTCATGGTGGTGGTGATGGTCATGGTGGTGGTTATGGTCATGGTGGTGGTGATGGTCATGGTGGTAGTGGTTATGGTCATGTGGTGGTTATGGTCATGGTGGTGGTGATGGTCATGGTGGTGGTGATGGTCATGGTGGTGGTTATGGTAATGGTGGTGGTGGTATGGTCATGGTGGTGGTGATAGTCATGGTGGTGGTGATGGTCATGGTGGTGGTGATGGTCATGGTGGTGGTGATGGTAATGGTGGTTATGGTCATGGTGGTGGTGATGGTCATGGTGGTGGTGATGGTCATGGTGGTGGTTATGGTCATGGTGGTGGTTATGGTCATGGTGGTGGTTATGGTCATGGTGGTGGTTATGGTCATGGTGGTAGTGGTTATGGTCATGGTGGTAGTGGTTATGGTCATGGTGGTGGTTATGGTCATGGTGGTGGTTATGGTCATGGTGGTGGTGATGGTCATGGTGGTGGTTATGGTCATGGTGGTGGTGATGGTCATGGTGGTAGTGGTTATGGTCATGGTGGTGGTGATGGTCATGGTGGTGGTTATGGTCATGGTGGTGGTGATGGTCAGTGGTGGTGGTGATGGTCATGGTGGTGGTGATGGTCATGGTGGTGGTGATGGTGATGGTGGTGTGATGGTGATGGTGGTGTTGATGGTGATGGTGGTGGTTGTGGTCATGGTGGTGGTTGTGGTCATGGTGGTGGTTATGGTCATGGTGGTGGTGATGGTCATGGTGGTAGTGGTTATGGTCATGGTGGTGGTTATGGTCATGGTGGTGGTTATGGTCATGGTGGTGGTGATGGTATGGTGGTGGTGATGGTCATGGTGGTGGGTGATGTTCATGGTGGTGGGTGATGGTCATGGTGGTGGTTATGGTCATGGTGGTGGTTATGGTCATGGTGGTGGTTATGGTGGTGGTTATGGTCATGGTGGTGGTGGTGATGGCCATGGTGGTGGTGGTTATGGTCATGGTGGTGGTTATGGTCATGGTGGTGGTGATGGTCATGGTGGTGGTGATGGTCATGGTGGTGGGTATGGTCATGGTGGTGGTGATGGTGGTGGTGATGGTCATGGTGGTAGTGGTTATGGTCATGGTGGTGGTGATGGTCATGGTGGTGGTTATGGTCATGGTGGTGGTGATGGTCATGGTGGTGGTTATGGTCATGGTGGTGGTGATGGTCATGTGGTGGTGGGTGATGGTCATGGTGGTGGTGATGGTCATGGTGGTGGTGATGGTCATGGTGGTGGTGGGTATGGTCATGGTGGTGGTGATGCATGGTGGTGGTGATGGTCATGGTGGTGGTGATGGTCATGGTAGTGGTTATGGTCATGGTGGTGGTGGTTATGGTCATGGTGGTGGTTATGATCATGGTGGTGGTTATGATCATGGTGGTGGTGGTCATAATGGTGGGTGATGGCATGGTGGTGGTGATGGTCATGGTGGTGGTGATGGTCATGGTGGTGGTTATGGTCATGGTGGTGGTGGTGGTTATGGTCATGGTGGTGGTGATGGTCATGGTGGTGGTTATGGTCATGGTGGTGGTGGTGGTGGGGTCATGGTGGTGGTGATGGTCATGGTGGTGGTGATGGTCATGGTGGTGGTGATGGTCATGGTGGTGGTGATGGTCATGGTGGTGGGTGATGGTCATGGTGGTGGTTATGGTCATGGTGGTGGTTATGGTCATGGTGGTGGTTATGGTCATGGTGGTGGTTATGGTGGTGGTTATGGTCATGGTGGTGGTGGGGATGGTCATGGTGGTGGTGGTGATGGCCATGGTGGTGGTGGTTATGGTCATGGTGGTGGTGGTGATGGCCATGGTGGTGGTGGTTATGGTCATGGTGGTGGTTATGGTCATGGTGTTGGTGATGGTCATGGTGGTGGTTATGGTCATGGTGGTGGTTATATGGTCATGGTGGTGGTGGTTATGGTCATGGTGGTGGTTATGGTCATGGTGGTGGTGATGGTCATGGTGGTGGTGGTTATGGTCATGGTGGTGGTTATGGTCATGGTGGTGGTGGTTATGGCCATGGTGGTGGTTATGGTCATGGTGGTGATGGTTATGGTCATGGTGGTGGTGATGGTCATGGTGGTGATGGGGATGGTCATGCCGGTGGTGGTTATGGTCATAGTGGTGGTGGGGATGGCCATGGTGGTGGTGATGGTCATGGTGGTGTAGATGATGGTGGTGGGGATGGTCATTGTGGTGGTGATCATGGTTATGGTGGTGATGAACATGGTGGTGGTGATGAACATGGTGGCGGTGATGAACATAGTGGTGGTAGTGATGATCATGGTGGCGATGAAGGGACTCGTGGCCATGATGGTGATGAAGGGACTTTGTTTTTTCTTTTATCCCCTTCACCAAATGATCGGCTCGTTAGCCGCTTGGGCGATCGGTCACGTCTCTGTTTCGCACTGTTGGCAATTACTGGGCATGCACCGGCTCCTGAATGTACCAGTGTTGCCTAGTCTTGTCTTGAAAGAGCTGACACTGGTGCCGACACAACACTTTCTGGTAGATTGTTCCAAGAGTTCACAACCTGCCCGAAAAAGTTTGCACTCACAGTTTTCTAGGCCTGCGGCTTCTTCAATCTGAGCTGTGACCCCTGAGTGGGGCGAGCTTATATCCGGAATTAGGTCAACCTTTGCCCGCGTGTAGTATAAGCTAGGCAAGTTCAGGCGCTCCACCCCTCAGGGTAGTTGAGGCCGAAGTTCAGGCACCCAGTTCAGTGGCCCTCCTTTGAACATTTTCAACCAACTGACAGTTCCCTAGCATATCTCGGGGACCAGACAAGGTGACAGTACTCCAGATAGGGAAGCTCTTCACTTTTGACGATCATTACGAGGAACGGACGGTCTAGATGAATCTGAACGAGCTTCTTATAAGACCCAATTATTTATTTGCCTGGTTTACCTTCTTCTCGCAATGGCCCCAGAACTTCAGCTCATTGCCAACATACACACATAGGTCCTTCTCACATTCAGTCTCAAATAGTGCAGTTTCTTTATCCCGTTGGGACATATGATACGCCTCCCACAATGTTGGTACGCCCCAGGTGCATCCTCTTACATTTCGTGACATTGAATCTCAGCAGCCATTTCTTCGACCATTCTTGAAGTTCACAGAGATCCTTCTGCAGCTCTTCACAGTCCACATGGATCTTGATTTCCCTAAATAACTTGGCGTCATCGACAAACATTTGTATGGAGGAGTGTACAACGTCAGGCATGTAATATATGAAACAAACAACAGCGGGCCCAATACACTGCCCTGTGATAACCGCTAGACAGGTACGGACGATGATTTCGTGCCATTAATCACCACACACTGCTTGCGGTCATGTAGAAAGTCTTCTATCCACGCTAGGACATTTCCCCGAATCTGCAATTCTTCCAGTTTTTTATTTTCAGCCTTCGTGGGTACAATGTCGAAAGCCTTGGCAAAATCTAGGGTATATATTGTCGATATTACCACCGTTCCAGAATATGGGTCCAAATATCCAATACCTTGAGGAATCGTGTTAAGCAGGAGCGCCCTACATAAAACCGTGTTGGCAATCCTTTACAAGTTGTTTTGTAGTAGATGTTCCATCGCGGCATCTCTGATAATACTCAAGTACTTTTATATATTATGCTGGTCAGGCTCACTGGTCTATAGTTGTTCGTGTGGAGGAAATATCGCTCTTCTTGAAGATAGGACTCATAAGCCACTTAACATTCACTGGGGACCTTTGGTTCATCCAGGCATTTACAAAACAGGATCTTTCGGGGGCTCTGCAAGCTCGTTGCACAACTCTCTTAGCACTCTGGAGTAACCCTGTCAGGGCTGGGAGTCTTGGCGGACCTTTAGCTTTGATAGTTTATATCTAATACCCTCTTCTGTGAACAAAATGTGGGTCAGTGCTGTGTCGAACCGTTTGTCCTCAAACGTAGGAAGGTTAATCTCATCCTCTCTTGTGAACACCAACGAAAACAAGCTGTTCAATGCCTCGGCTTTAACCTGGTCAGTATCTGCATAACTACCATCTTCAAGCCAAAAGTCTGATACTCCTACTCGCGTTTTTAATTTTGACTTTGCATAGCGGTAAAACACCTTTGGGTTTGACTTGACCTCGCTTGTAACCAGCCCTGAACTCCATTTCAGCCATTCTACACTTTATCTTTGTTTGGTTTCTGGCTCTTGCATACTGTGTACATCCTCTTGTCCTGCTTATCGTTTGACCCAACCCCCGTCTTGAATTTCTGGTTTTCTTCTTAACTTTGTCGACCGCCGCATGGTTCATGTGTAGGGATCCCATCGTATTCCTAGAGGCACTGGATTTGGTCTTGGGTATATATTTATCGATAAAATGGGTCACTTTACTAGTTATGATATTCAGCGTAGTACCTGCGTTCTTTTGCGCCTAATGAGTCAGGGCCAGTTCATACCCCATCTCTTCCCTTCATACCGTTGTAATTTCCCTTGTAATATTTGCACCTTGGCCTGGCCTTTATCTTAAACTAGATAACCAAGTTAAATCTTAATGATAACACTATATGGTGACTGGTGCCAATCAAAGGCAGGTGTTCCAGTTTGGCCACCATAATCTCCTCTTTTTTATGATGAGTTCATGGTTGGGTGTTTGCTCCTGTAATGTGTCGGGTTCTAACATTTCAAACAGAAAATTATCTCTCAGAGTTTCTACAAAAAGAGTAGCAGGGTTATTCAAGTCATTTGGGGTGAACTCGTTTCTCCAGTCGATGTTGCCATAGTTAAAGTCCCACATGATAAGGAGGTGGCTAGGGTTGAGCATCGCCGCGTTGTCTATTAAGGCTCTTAAGTTCCTTTGATTTAGTGGGCCACAGTTTGGGGCTCTGTAGATACACCTGACGATAAGAAAGTGCCCTCCCTTTAATTTAATTTTACACCACTATTGTACTATTCCAGATGATACTAAATGTTACATAATACTTCCTTGAGATAAATGTATAGTATATATCAGATGCCTAAAAGAGAGCCTAAGTTCTCAACTGGCTCAGCCATGTTAATATTGTTATTATTATCCACTCTGCATGTGTTTTTCTGGCTAAATAAACTGTTTCAATTCAATTCAAGGTCTTGCCTAGCGTAGATAACCACACCCCTCTTGCACGTTTCTTGAGAAAGGTTCGTAAATGAGTCATATCCAGCAATACTGAACTCACATTCCTCTGGGTCGATTCTCCCGTTCTTGTACAACAGTTCTACAACTACAATATCTGGTTGGTGTACTTTCAGTAGTGTTTCAAACTCCTCTGTCTTATCAAGGAATGTGTCAGTATCTAGTGTACATGACATTCAAGCCAGAATTTGTTCTCGGTAACGTCTCTGCTCTTAGTAATAAACCCGCTCCACCCACATTCTCAGAAGCTGCAGCATTTGCTAAGTACACTGTATTTTGCAGTGTGTGGTTAAAAATGTCATTGTTTACACGGCGCTCGTTCCCTCCTGTCCGGTAGGCTGAGCTGGTGCCGCCTCCCGGGTGGGGGGTTGAGTGGGTGGAGGGTGCACTGCTGCCCCCTGGCCCTGTGTCGGCACACTTGTTTCCACTACCCTCCCCCTGAATATAACCCATGTACACCCGTCCCCATTCCTCCTTGACTCCTCCCTCTTCTGCTTCAAGTCCTGCAGGAGCTTCTTGTGCTGTTCCCTCTGCATTACCGTGCGATCTGGGTGAATGAATACACCCCGAGATGCCTCGCTCCTTGCTAAGTTTTTTGCCTGCCGAATAACCTCCCATTTCTCCTCCTCACTCACAAGACTCGTGGCCATGATGGTGATGAAGGGACTCGTGGCCATGATGGAGATGAAAGGACTCGTGGCCATGATGGTGATTAAGGGACTCGTGGCCATGATGGTAATGATGAGAATGGTAACTGATGGTGATAGCTTCAATACTGTTAGGAGTTTCCCACAATAATGTCATGCCTACTGTAGATCCCATTTACACAAATTTATATTTTTGGTTTGGTCATGTTGCACTGTATAGTACAGTATTCAAACACACCCTTTTCACTTTGAAGCAATGATTATATTTTAACGTGTCTAAGAAATGTGTTGATGTTGAAACAGGCTAACTTTTTTTTTTTTTTTTTTACGGGCATTAGCCCACCCGGGCACAGGTAATGACCCACATCAGGGCCTGGGGGGGCGAAAATATAATAATAAATAATAATAAATAATAATAATAATAATAATAATAGTAATAATAATAATAATAAACAATAATAATAAAAATAATAATAATAATAATAATAATAATAATAATAATAATAATTATAATAAAAATATCTATTATTATTATTATTATTATTATTATTATTATTACAACAATTAATAAAATTAATAGCAAATTAATACAAATAAAATAATAAAAATAATAACCATAAATAAATAAAAATTTGAAAAAATAAATCAAGAGTGAGAAATTATATACATTATATATGTTGTGTTGTCCAAGTAAGAGAAACAATGGAGACCCTGCAATTGTGTGTAAATGAGGCAGAAAGTCATATCAGCAACCTGGGACTTGGTCACAATTTTCGTGATGCCATATGGCAGCAGGGTCTACCATTAGACAACACATTATGCTTCCAATATCTTCCCAGGCAGTAGTACTTCCCTGTTTGGTAGCTGCCTATCTACGTACCTACTACCTGTAAACTACTACCTACTAACTGTTGTTTAACCTGTTGGAAACTGCAGGTTTAGATATATTCAGGGGGCAGTACATGCCTAGTACTTGCCAACAGTGAGTAACAGAGAAGTGATGACCGCTCAAGCGGCTAACGAGCTGATCAGTGGCAAAGAGGATAAACAAACAAAAGATTCTGGTATCAAAGTTCGAAGTCCTCTCTAGGGTAAAATACTTCTGAACATCAGTTTCTCGGGGGTTTGAGGGGATTGTACTCAGTTAAAATTATTGTAAGTTCCCATGGCCCAGAGCTGTTTTAATTATTCCCTTCCAACATTCACTCATCTGAGAGAGAGAGAGAGAGAGAGAGAGAGAGAGAGAGAGAGAGAGAGAGAGAGAGAGTGTGTGTGTGTGTGTGTGTGTGTTCTTGTAGCACAGTCATCATCTGAAAGAATTATTCTAGTACTGTACTGTACATGATTGTAACACCAAGTAAAGAAACATGGCCACACAAAATTATATTTTTCTAAATTCTTCTCTAACTACAAAATAGGTCTAAGTTTTTATGAATAATACATTTTGCTGAAATTTTGTTTTTTTATCACATATTTCAGTTACTTTAGGAATCACCATAGTTCTTTGTTGATGGATGTCCAGTCAAAATGTACTTCTGTCAACAGTCTGGCATGGTGTACAGTGAATAACAGGAGTTGTAATATGGATGTGTGAACGAAGAAATTGACTTACCTCGACCAATAACTTGGCGCACTTGACATCAGTGACAAGGGGGACAGAGAAGTCCACAGCCATACGACGGGTACGATATCCCTGGGTCACAAAGGAGGACACACGTCGCGCACCTCCACCACGCATTGGCAGATTAATGACCAGGTCAAACTCCTATTATATAAACAAAATACATAGGATGAGTTGATATATCAGTGTACCAAATTTCAGTCTTACACAAGTAGATTATACTGTATTTCATTATTAAGATTTTCATGTGATGATATGGTATAAAATTTCCGCACACTGTGGTTACACAGATAACAGACTTTCAGAATTTAGCAAAAATTATGTTGAGCAATAGAGCAAGACCTCTTTAAAGTAAAGAATATTGTATACCCGTATGCTGTAGATAAGTCCCTGCAGGGCCAGCGTGGAAAAAAATATCAACATTGAAAGAGTAAAACCCAAAATGAGAGAGTTCATAAAATTCTGTCAGACATAGATATTCAAGGACACCATGTAGAGTTTAATGTAATGTAGGTTGCTGCGAGTCATTTACGAACCCTCTCAGGCACCCTATAACAAGGGTGTGGTCATTATTTTTATACTGTACTAGAAAGGACCAGGTGAGGGTGCAGGGGGGAAATGTTTTTGAAAAATCGAAATGGTGTAAAATTAAAATGAAGGGAAGAGACTTACTAATTATTAGATGTATTACTAAAATGCAGAATTGTAGTCTACTAAACCAAAAGAAATTAAAGGGCCTCAATAGACAACAAAAGGCACTCACCTCCAGTTGCTTCTTTCCTCTAGACACCACTATGGGCTCTGTTTACAATGTTTAAATTAAAATTTTTTAAGTACTTGTACTGTATAGGTAAATGATGAAATGGACTCTTGAACTGACAAAATGAAACTACAGTATATTATGTAGTAGGCTTTATCCTACACTGCACTGATAGCTATCATTAATGGCATGGCTGTTTATAAATTTTTAAATAGCTAGCGAGGGTTCATATTTGATGTGACTTACCTTATAATTAAAGTTCAAACTACATATAAGCTATCTTCTTAGGTCATTAGTTCCATTGTCTTAAATTACAGAACACTTTAAAATCGCCCCTCCAACATAGCACACTCGAAAATTAATATGTACACTCACGCACCAGAGTTTCGATGCACTCACTACCAGGAGACTACCCCTACTGCTTTTTACTTTTACTTTTATCCTCTTCACTGATCGGCTGGCTCGAGGGAAGTCATAGCCAGGGCTGCAAACTGAACGGTCCCTCTTGTATAGTGATGTTAAGTATAGTAATGGTAAATAAAGTGTTGCGAGTCACTAAAATCATGCATCGTGCATATATTCTCTCAAATACTACACCATGAACTGCAATTCGTACAATCCAGCGAAGCTTCGAGCTACCACATTGCACCACTGAACGATGGGTGGGGAGAATGGGAGGGGGGGGGGCCTTCGGAATGAAAACAAGGCTACGACTTCCATGAGTCAGGGGTAGGGGTATAGGGTGCATCGAAACCATGGTGCATGAGTGCACAGTAGCTAAAACAACCATCTGTACAAACTTTGTGTGAAACAATTCGAGACCATGGGCGATAAATTTTGGTAAATGAGGGCTGTCACTAGTCACACGTAAAATTTCGGAGCATATCAACCCCCCACCTGCACAGATAGTTGTTTTAGCTACTGTACACCTTCGTTATATCAAATGAAAATAACCCAGGGCGTTGCCCATTATGTGTTGTGACAAACAACAAATGATGTAGTAATTATGAGTTTGGTGTCTATACAACCTCTTATGGTCGCTGCAGGGAATATCAGGACCCGTCTAGATATTGACACAAATGAGTGTTCTGAAAGAAGACACTGCCCTTGTGGCAAAAGAGCTGGGTAGGTATAACATCGACATAGCAGCCATTAGTGAGCAAGCCTGCAGTGGTGAGAAACCGCATTTAGGGAGTAGACTTTGCCATCAGGCAACGCATCCTACACAGGTTAAATGAAATGTCTGTTGGGATCAATGAGCACCTCATTATGCTCAGTCCCACTGAATCACTCATGTCATGCCTTTTTCATCAGTGTATACGCCCCAACACTGGATGCAGAGGATGTCACCAAGGAGGCCTTTAATGCCGATCTTGAAAGTGCAAACCTCTATCCCCAGAGAAGATAAGGTTGTGCTCCTTGGCGACTTCAATGCCAGAGTTGGCAGAGATGCTGACATTTGGCAGGGAATCATAGGGAAAAATGGAATAAGCAAGTGTAATCCCAACGACCTACTCCTTCTCAGCAAGTGTGCTGCACATAACCTCACTATCACCAATACCTTGTTTTAAGCAAGCCAACAAGTTCACACTGCCATCTTATTGACTACATCATTGTCAGAGAAAGAGATCGCCAATATGTCCTCATCACCAGAGCAATGCATGGCTCAGACCACTGAGACAATGATCACCGGCTCGTCAGAGCCAAGCTCTCACTTCACGTCGCCCCAAAACGGCGAAGGCAACAAGCCCCCAGAAGAGGTTTTAACACTAAGCGTCTCGAGGATCCAGCAGAAGCACATGCCTTCAGAAGGCAACGCGAACATGGGCTGATGAACAATCTAACAACAAACAACCCAAATTCCAGTGCCAAATGGAGTATTCTCGACACTGTTATGACAAAAACTTGCAGAAACCCTCGGCCAGATCGAAAGAATACACCAAGACTGGTTTGATGAAAATTACCTGGAAATCAATGTACTCGTCGATGATAAATGTGCTGCTTTAACTGACTGGCAGAACAACCCTCAGTCTCGGACCAAAGTTGATACCTTCTTCCAGAAGAAAGTAGCGGCCCAGCAAACTAATTAACAACTGGTTTAAAAATAAAGCATGTGAAATGCAAAAACATGCAGATCAACACCAGATGCACAAATTTTTAAATTCCACTAAAATATTATATGGGCAATTCACTCATGTCACAGCCCCCTCCGCTCATCCAATGGTAAGTCCGTAATTGAAGGTGAAGAAGACATCCTTCAGCACTGCTCAATCGAAACACCGATGTGGATGTCCTGACTACCCAGTAGGTCCCTCAGCATCCAGAGCTGACCCATCTCAGCTATCCTCCATCCCTGCATGATGTAGCTGCCATCAAACAGATGAAAAATAACAAAGCCTCTGGGCCTGATGGAATCCCAGCCGAGGTGTATAAGGTAGGAGGGCCTCTGCTTACTAGCCATCTCCACTCTCTCCTTAAGAATATAAGGGAAAAGGAGGAAATCCACCTCTCGAAGATGCCTCCATCGTCATTATTTATAAGAACAATGGAGAACGGTTAGACTGTGGCAACTACCCCGGGATCTCGCTGCTGTCCGTAGCTAGCAAGATTATTGCCCGAGTCCTCCTAAACACACTTCTTTCCGAGGCAGAAAACCTCCTCCCAGAATCTCAATGTGGCTTTAGACCATCAAATGGCACCACTGACATGATCTTTGCTGCTCGCCAGATACAGGAAAAGTGCAGAGAACAGCGTCATAGCATATACATGGCCTTCATCAACCTAAACAATGCCTTTGACTCCGTCAACAGGGAAGCCCTCTGGCAGACCCTCAGCCATTTTGGCTGCCCACCAGAATTCATCGCCATTGTGAAGCAACTCCACGATGACATGAACAGCAGTGTCTTGCACAATAGCACTAGGTCTGAGTTCTTCCCCATCCAAACTGGGGTAAAACAAGGATGTGTACTGGCACCAACTCTTTTTTCCATTTTCTTGGCAGCCTTCCTTACTCATGCTAGTGCCAATTTAGCCGGCAGGTGGACATCCAGTACTGGATGAAGGGTCTTTTCAACATAAGACAACTCCAAGCAGGAACAAAGGTGTCGGCAGCTTCCATTACTGAACTTCAGAATGCAGACGGCTTCACCCTTGTCGTTCACACTGAACACGACCTACAGGCGATCCTGAACACCTATGCAGATGCGTATGCACACTTTGGCCTTAAGGTGAATGTAAGTAAGACTCAGATTCTCTTTCAACCTGCCCCAGGTTCAAACACACCTCCACCATCCATCCAGCTTAACGGTACTACCCTCTCTAATGTTGACCACTTTCAGCATCTCGGCTCCCACCTGCTCCCCACTGCGGACATTGATGAAGACATTCCACATCGGATCGGATGTGCATCTCAAGCCTTTGAGATATACGAGGTCTGTCAAGAAAGTATCCAGCCATTTACTATTAAAGAAAATATTGCTTACCTAGGACAATGGCACCTTAGTCCCCTTCAAGGTACTCCCCTTGGGACCACACACACGTCTCCCAACGTCCCTTCCACTTTTCAAAACAGTCTGCAAAGTCCTCTTTCGGGATCTTCATCAGCTGCCTCGTCGCATCCTCCTTAATCTCGTCCACGGTCTGAAATCTCCTCCCTTTCAACGGCGATTTTAGCTTTGAGAAAAGCCAGAAGTCGCAGGGAGCCAAATCTGGGCTGTAAGGGGACTGAGAGACCTGGGTGATGCGATGTTTTCCAAAAAACCCTGCACGAGACGTGAAGAATGGGCAGGCGCGTTGTCATGATGAAGCTGCCAGTCACATGAAGCTGCCAGTCACCACTTGCCCACAGCTGCGGTGGTTTCTTCTTACCGCATCCTTCAGCCGGCCCAAAACTTTGATGTAGTACTCCTTCGTTATTGTTTGGCCTGGACGAGATTAAGGAGAATGCGACGAGGCAGCTGATGGAGGTCCCGAAATAAGACTTTGCAGACTGTTATGAAAAGTGGAAGGGACGCTGGGAGACGTGTGTGCGGTCCCAAGGGGAGTACCTTGAAGGGGACTAAGGGGCCATTGTCCTAGGTAAGCAATATTTTTTTAATAGGAAATGGCTGGATACTTTCCGGACAGACCTTATACTCCGTACCCATGTCTTTAGCCGTAGGGAGCTGAAATTAACTACAAAGTTGCATGCATATCGAGCAGTAGTCCTCCCCACCCTGCTATATGGCAGCGAGACATGGGTCATACACAGGAAGCACCTCAAGGCACTTGAAAACTTTCACCAACGTATTCTACATTCCATCCTCTGAGTTCGCGGGGAAGACAAGAGAATAAATGCCAGTATTCTTGCCGACACCAACAGCAGGAGCATCGATGCTACCATTATCCATGAACAACTATGCTGGACTGGCCATGTTCCCCACATGCACGACAGATCGCCGGCGGGCAACTGAAAAGATATAGGGATAGTCTTAAGACAAACCTGAAAAAGTGCCAAATCAAAACCCCCTCACCTGGGAGACGATTACTCCACATCGTGATGCTTCAAGGAGCACTACAGAAGACGGTGTCAATATTTTAATGTTAACCCGACTGTATAACGAGGCAGACAAGTGCCAATGCCAGAAAGAGGCTGCTGCCATCCCTCCCACACTAGATGTAGCTACCCGCATACATACATACGTGCCCCTAAGTGCTTCTGTTAGTGACATAGGAAATGGCCGCCGTGGATCGTTGTGTTGTGGGGGAAGAGGGACGGTGTGAAGAAAGACGACCCCCTGGCCACTCTGTTAAGTCAGCTGGAGCAGTTGAGGAGAGAGCTAAACGCTCTAAAGGGTGAGAACGAAGCCCTCGGGACTGAACTCCTTCAGGTAGGTGTCCTGCCTAGCAGGACACCTGCGAAGGAGAGTCAGGAGCAAGCGTGGAGAGAGGTTGTCTCCAAGGGGACTAGGGTCAGACTCAGGAAAGCTGACCAGAGTGTGGAGTGCAGTAAACCCTACTAAGTGTTGGAGGAAGCTGGCAAGGAAGAGAAGAGGCAGGACGAGGAAAAGAGAGGCAGGACGAAGAAGAGAAGAGGCAAGACGGTGTGGTGCAAAGAGAGAAAAGGGCATTTGTTCAAACTCTGCCCAGTGGTATGGTCGTGGTAGTTGGGGACAGACAGGCGCGGTTCTTAGATTGGACTTTTTGTGCAAGAGATAGGAAGCGTAGGACTAGGGAGTGTTTTCCTGGTGCAGGTATAGGGCATTTAGCTGAGAGGATAGATAGGACCTTGTCAGGGGAGGGTACCAAGCCAGTAGTGTGTCTTAGTGGAGGAGGGTAACGACATAGGAAAGGTTAGGAGTGCGGAACTTTTCAAGAAGTATAGGGAGGCGTTAGGGAAGGTTAGAGATAGGGGAGGGATCCCGATAGTATGTGGTGTCTTGCCTAAAAGAGGAGATGGTGGGGAATGGCTGTCCAGGGCAACTGCTATGAGATGCCGACTGGAAAAACAGTGTGCAAGCATTGGGCATTCATTGATAACTGGCAACCATTCTAAGGCAACGACTACCTGTACAGTCGTGACGGTGTAAACTTGTCTCGCGCTGGGGTATAGATGTTGTCTGCATCCCAAGAGTGTGAAATTGTCACTCAAAAGGAGGGGGGGGGGTCAGTAAGAGAGGTCAGAGTAAGTGGAATTGTATATATATATATATATATATATATATATATATATATATATATATATATATATATATATATATATATATATATATATATATATATATATGTGTATATATATATATATATATATATATATATATATATATATATATATGTGTGTGTATACAGTGACCCTCGGGTTAACCAACTCAATCCCGTTCCAGAAGGTCGTTCGTTAACCGAAAGTTCGTTAACCGGAAACCATTGTTTCAATGGGTTTTTGGGTAATTGGTTCCAGCTCTGAAAATTTCCTAGAATTCAGCAAAAATGGTGAAAGTTCACTTGCTTTTGAAGTTATTGTATGTAGAAGGCTCCTGGATGATGATGATGATGATGATGATGATGGGATTTAGAATGGGGGTGGAGGAGAAGGAAGAAGAGAAGGCATTAGAGATTGGAAGAGAAGTCACCCCATGGCGCCATTTCACCCATAAAATTTTAGCTCTCTTGGTGTAATTCAAGATTATTTTCTTTAAATCAACACTGCACTGCATTATATATTGTCAATATATAAAATATATTTCAAAATGACCAATAATTTGCTTGGAAACACAGAAAAAAAGCATTTAGTTGAAGAGAGTGTCAAGCAAGATGTTACCTCCAGTGAAAACAGAGAGAGACTAACGCCTGTTTGCTGTGTTAAAAGGCTGGATGCCGCACATTAAACTAGTCACTTTACCTTCAATTATGTTCAATAATTGTTAAAATGACTAAAAAATTGAATATTAAACTTTTAAAATTATTAAATAGTATAAACTTCTTGATATTTACTAAAACAGTAAGGAATTTAAGCCCTAGAACCGATTAATGTATTGGCGGACTGATACTAAAGCTGGTTGCCCGGTCAGTGCAAGCGAAAACACGTTGAGGTCGGTTCGTAAGAAATTCGTTAACCGAATTTTGTTCGTTAACCGAATTGAAGATCCTTATGGAAGGCAGTTCGTCAACCGAATTTCGTTAACCGAGGCGTTCGTTAAACGAGGGGTCACTGTATATATATATATATATATGTGTGTGTATATATATATATATATATATATATATATATATATATATATATATATATATATATATATATATATATATATATATATATATATATATATATATATATATATATATATATATATATATGCAAGTAAAAAGGTAATGTATATGATAACCACAAGGAAAGAAGAAAACACTTCTCTTGTGAGATATATATATATATATATATGTATATATATGTATATATATATATATATATATATATATATATATATATATATGTATATATATATATATATATATATATATATATATATATATATATATATATATATATATATATATATATATATATACATACTTAGCTTTCGTCTTTATTCAAGACATCTTCAGAGGCAACTGGATTACATGGACAGAGAGAGGCTTAAATATAGGTGACCTAAAACATGAGGTCAGGTCATAATGATGACATCCACTAATCCCTCACACCAACACAACCGTAGAGGAGCTTAAGAGAAGGGTGGTGACGGACTAGTCAGGTCAGGTCAGAAAAAGGGACCCACAAAATAACTGTCATACATCAAGATCAAAGGTTTTCAAAGCATTTTTAACCTTGGGCCACTGACAAATAATTTATAACATATTATCAGTTTTGAACTGACCATCACTAAGGTTTATTGATTTTAATTCCTTAATCAAACTAGCTTCAACCAGAAGTCTTTCTGTGACACAAGATGATTTGAATACTTCTAAGCTTTCTTCCCAAGCAATGGGGTGATTATTATTCCTAACATGAACGAACAAGGCACTGCTTTCAGATGCAGTTCTGATATTATACTTATGTTGTTTGATTCTGAGCTGCAGTGTTTTTCCTGTCTGACCTACATAATTACAATTACATTTGCTACATGGAATACAATAAACACTTCCATTTACATTCAAACTTGGGCTATTCCTTATTTCCCATTGCTTGGGAAAAAAGCTGCACTTTTCAGGCATCGTTTGTATGGCTGTAACAAACACCTGTGCAAAATTTCATGCCATTTCATGCATACTTACCCTGCCGCGAACGACTTTTTGTCAACTTTTAGTGTATACCAAAAATTAGGTGTCATTTAATGTTTTCCAGGATAATGATAAATTTTACATGGGTGACATCGATTTAATTCACATGTTATTTTACAGGTACACCGTATAAAAATCATTACAAGTTCATATTGAAATTCTTGTGCGAACCTTGGCATCATTTTCCTAGACAATCTTTGCCTAATATATCCATCTCTCGATTCGTATCCCGTCACTAGCTTCAGTCATCCTTTTATGCCTCTCTCGACCGCCTGAGTGCTGTTTGCTACTTGGGCACCACTAATGGTGTCTGAAGAAATTAACCTGTAGATTTGACAGAGAAGCAATGTAAGGAGGCTCAGTCTTGAGTTCATTCCTCCAGTTAATCATGGAATGATATGCTTGCCACTTTAGTTTCGAGTCACCACCTTTCATGTTGACTACAGGAGGCACATCCTCATTCCCATCTCCATCTTTACCCTCCTCATCAGTATAGTTTAACAAATTTCGTCAACAGCAGCATCAGAATCTTCCTCCTCCTCTTCAGATCTGCCAGTGCATTCTTCCTTTTGCTGATTCTCCTCTAATTTTTCTTATCATTCAGACAGCTTTTTCTCTAACAGTCATGTCCTCATCTGCACACATACCAAGAAGAAGTTGATCTGTGTACGAAGTATGCATTTCTCTGGACAGCCTTCTTCACTATCGTCTCTCCTCACTATTCAGGTGTTTCATATATAGCAGGGACTGAATACGTTCCTGAGCGTGTGTTACGTATGTGTATCTTGATGTAAAACCACATTGAGCACTGAACTTTATTATTGTAATGACAATTCTTTTCAACTCATGGCTGGGTCTTGATGTTGCTACATACAGCCTGAGGATTCTACCCATAAGGTGTTCCACCTTGACACACAGGAGGACCTGGCTCAATAGCAGCCAAGTCATCTTCAACAACACCTGTGATAACTCCTTTACAAATCCTATACAGGTATTTCTGATCCCAGGACAGATCTTTCTCCACTTCATCATTAAACACAGGAAATCAGAAACTGACTGGCTGGAAGGCGACAACTGGAAGCTCAGACAAAGACTCCTTGATCTGCTTTCCAATGGGACCACGCCATTGCTCAGGACCACTTGGTTTACCATCATAGTGATAAAAACTGCGCGAAAGGCAGCTCATTTCCGTGAAGCTGACATATGAAATAATGGAGTGGGTAAGCAACATTTCAAGATGATGAATGACTCCATTTTCTAATCCTACATTTACATTGGTTCCATCACAACCAACACACACAATGGGCTGCTGGGTTAGATTTTTCTCCACCAGAAACTCGTGAATAGTTCAATCTGCTTTCCGTGTCCAGTCTTGGGGTCACATGTGTGAGATATTCATTGCCAGGCTCACCATGATGACATAATGATCTTTCACCATCATCCTCGAACTCCATTTCTCGGTCTTCATTCTTTATCATCACACGAGTGGCGGCTCCATCAAAATAGAGTGACGTCAAATTATGAAAAAAAAGTTGATAAACACTGAACAGAACATTGCACGCCACAGCGGCGTTTGGCTAGTACTGTAGGTAAATTTAAAAATTTCAGTAGAAAATGCGGAAGACTAAACCGACATATCAGCTTCAAATTTGGCATGGAGTCTTATGTATAAGAAATTGAAGAGTGCAGCCTTTGAGCAAAATTTCACTGCCCCTAATGTATATGTATGTATATGGTATATATATATATATATATATATATATATATATATATATATATATATATATATATATATATATATATATATATATATATATATATATATATATATATATATATAAATAATATATATCTATATTAATGTATATGTATGTATATATATAATATATATATATATATATATGCATATTATAGTATATGTATATATATATATATATATATATATATATATATATATATATATATATATATATATATATATATTATTCAAGAAACCCACCTTTCTGGCTAGGTAGTCAGCCATTGAAGAAAGCTGCCCCTTAGTTGCTGTCTCCAAGTTCTCATACGCCCATTCAACCGGCTCCACCTGAAGAGAACATAATGCTACGATATTAGTGGGATAAAACTGGGATAATTTATATTGCCTAATTTGCCTGTATCAATAGTGCACAGATTCTTGAGACCTTTATGTGATCTCTTAATTTTCCAGGAAAACTAAAAAATATTAATGGCACTGGATATACAGAATAATTTACTGCACACAGTGTTGGATTTTTTTTCTTCAGGCAATACTACCTACATTGATTTGCGTCAGTAGAGTTTATCATAGAAGTTTATAATGATCACAAGTTTCTCAATTTGTGACTAGGAATAATTTTATATCTGGTATTCTTTATATTTAGAAGATTTTATAGCTACACTTGTCTTACCGTAACTTTGTTGATATCGATAGTTTATTTAGCCAGAAAAATACAGATACAGAGTCATTAATATTAACAATACATGTATTGACAAGGCTGAGCCAATTGAGAGCCTGAGCTCTCTTAGTGGCACTAGTTGTAAAGTAATATCTCATTAAGGCTTACACAGTACAGTCTGTACTTTACCATGACCTCATGAGCCTATAAAGAGACATGCACATTATGGCATAGTAATTGGTTATACATAAATACCATTAATATTACCATCACTCAACATAAACAATTATAACTTAAAAGAAAACTGATGTTCAAAATAAAGTTTCATTAATACTGACGGACATCTATTTTGACCTAATGCTAGCACATCATGTATGGCTATTGATGCCAAACAGGGCATTAGAGCCAGCCAAGGGAGGGTGCAGGCAAAGATGTTTTTGAAGAATCGAAATGGTATAAAATTAAACTGAAGGGAAGAGCCTTCCTCATTGTTGGTGCATTTGTACGGTAGATCCCCAAAATACAGTTTATTAAAACAAGAGAGTTTACAAGCCTTAGTCAATCAATCAATCAGATTATCGTATCTGAGGGTTGGCGACCATGGCACTCCACTCAAAACATTCTCGGGCTGTTTTTACCAATCCACCACGGTTTTGTATATCTCTGGGGACCAAGTTTATAATTTCCTTCATCCAGCCCAGTCTCTGCCTTCCCAGGCCCTCCTACCCTCAACTTTGCCCACAGGGAAACACTGAAATCTGCAAAATGAATATATGACATCCATAAAATACGCTGCTTAAGCACGTATGATAAGGTATTTGTAAAAGAACCATTTGTATTTGGAAATGAAAGCATCTAGCTAAAACCGGGTAGAAAATAGTGAGAGCAATCCTTATATGGCATTGGAACCTCAGCCTCCCCTATAGTCGAAAGTTGGTCGGCAAATTATATTCAATAATCTTCCCACCTGTGATATTAACGACTGTCCAATTAATAATGTTTAGGACTTTAGGAAGTTTAGGGTATCTGATTTAGCTATGGTTAGAAACATGTTGTTGTCGTTTTTCAACAACTCTTCAACTATTCAGTGAAAATGATGTTTTGTAGACAGCCAATTACAGTTAAACCGAGGTATTTTTTGTCCACCGGGCGTGAGACTGGCAAAGTGAATACAAAGATGGGAAGAGGATGGGAACATGACAAAATTGGGTTTGCATGATTGTAAACTACTGTATATTTTATTTATGATAATGACCTACTCATAATATTAACAGTATAAAGCTACAGTTTACCAATGTCTTCAGACAGGAGACCTCGTTCCCGAGTTACTACTCCCCAGGAAGACAACAGTACAGTATTCGGAGAGCACAAACCCATCAACAATGCTGTTGCCATTCAAGACAAGATGCAGTTGAATATGGGACAGACACAGTGCGGAGACGTTTGCACAAGGCAGGAATCCAACACAGGTAGGGAATTGTATTGATTAAACAGTTATGTACTGTATAAGATACTAATCTGAGAATAGTTGTAAAACTATATTTGACCACTATAGAAACAGAGAGATGTTTCAATGCAGCAGGAATGTTTGTTACTAATTTGCACACATCTTTGGAAAATGAAACTGTAGTGGACGTCTCCCCTACAACTGCGTAGCCGCATGCCACCTGCTACGTCTTCCCTAGCAACCAAACGAGCGGCCGGGGGGCGTCACCAGATGCCACAGTATCCTAGCAACGGAGTCAAAAGACCGGCGACTTCCCACGCTTGACTCACGGGTGACTCACGGCTGCTGTGCATATAAGCTCGTCTCTCCATTAAGATTCATTCTGGCTCTCTTCTGAACACGCAACACCTCTCCCTCCGCTGCCTGGCGGCCCCGCTTCTTCCTCCGCCTGCCTAGCGGCCCTGCTCCCGCCGGCGAGCATGGTGACCCACCAGCTGTCCTTCTCTGACGTCCTCACTAACCAGCTCTCTTATTCTGCTCTCGGTTCCTGAACACGCAACACCTCCTCCAAGCAAGCTCCTCGCTGTCCCGTTCTCATTCAACCAGGAGGCCAGCAACAGGCAACATCTTCCCTAACGAAGCTCCTGCACATCTACCTCCTTCAACACGCTACTCACCGAACGTGTCTACTGAGCAGCTCCTCACCACACGGCACCTCCAGCACCAGACTACACTACAACACACACTACATCCACCCTCCACCACACACACTACAACCCCTCTGCACCACACACACTACAACCACTCTGCACCACACACATTACAACCACTCTGCACCACACACACACCACATCCACCCTCCACCACACTACAACCCCTCTGCACCACACACAACCACCTTACTGCACCACACATTACAACCACCATCCACCACACACACCACAACCACTCTGCACCACACACACACCACACCCACTCTGCACCACACACACCAAACCACTCTGCACCACACACACTACAACCACTCTGCACCACACACTCACAAACCACTTGCACCACACACTACAACCACTCTGCACCACACACCACACCCACTCTGCACCACACACTACACCCACTCTGCAACACACACACTACACCCACTCTGCACCACACACTACAACCACTCTGCACCACACACACTACACCCACTTGCACCACACTACACCCACTCTGCAACACACACACTACACCCACTCTGCACCACACACACTACAACCACTCTGCAACTCACACACTACACCCACTCTGCACCACACACACTACAACCACTCTGCACCACACACACTACAACCACTCTCCACCACACACACTACAACCACTTGCACCACACACTACACCCACTCTGCACCACACACACTACAACAATCCCACCACACACACTACACCCACTCTGCACCACACACACTACAACCACTCTGCACCACACACACTACAACCACACACAACCACTCTGCACCACACACACTACACCCACTTGCACCACACACACCCACCTGCACCACACACACCCATCTGGCACCAACAAACACCACCCAGCCCACACGCACACCCAACCACACACCCACCACCACCAACACACACCCACCCACCACACACACCCCACTTGCACCACACACCCACCTGCAACACCACACCCACTCTGCACCACACACACACCCACCCTACCACACACCCAACCCACCTGCACCACACACACCACCTGCACCACACACACACACCCACCTGCACCACACAACCCCACCTGAACCCACACATTCACCTGCACCACACACACACACACCCCTGCACCACCACACCCAATTATACCACACCCACCCACCCCCACACACCACCTGCACCACACACACTCACCTCACACACACCAATCTGCACCACACACACACACCCACATCTCCACACACACACACCCTACAACCACTACCCCTGAACCACACACACCCACACACACCCACCTCACCCACAAACACCCACTCTGCAACACACACACCCCACCTGCACCACACACACACCCACCCTGCACCACACACACCACCTGCAACACACCACACTCACCTGACCACACACACACACCCACCCACATGCACCACACCACACTACACATCCACCTGCAACCACACACACACACCACCTGCACCACACACACCACACCCAACACTCCCCACCTGACCACACACTACACCCACCTGCACCACACACCCACCACACTCCAACACCCCACCTGCACCACACACGCCCACCTGCACCACACACACCCACTCTGCACCACACACACACCTGTACACACCCACCTGCACCCACCTCGCACCACTCAACACCCTGCACCACACACCACCTGCACCACACACACCCACCTGTACAACAACCCCACCTGCACCACACACACCCACCTGCACCACACACACCACCTGCACCACACACACCCACCTGTACCACACACTCCCACCTGCACCACACACACCCACCTGCACCACACACACCACCAATACCCAACACCCCACCTCGCACCAACACCACGCCCACCTGCACCACACACCCACCTGCACCCAACCACACCCATCTGCACCACACACACACAACCACTCTGCACCACACACATACACACCCACCTGCACCACACAACCCCTACCTGAACCACACACCACCACCTGCACCACTAACAACCCACCTTCCACCCACACAACAACCCACCTGCACCACACAACCCACATACATCCACCCACCTGCACCACACACACTCACCTGCACCACACACACCACCTGACCCACACACACCACACCTCACCACACACACAACCACTCTGCACCACACACACACCCACTGCACCACACACACCCACCTGTACACACACACCCACTCTGCACCACACACACACCCACCTTCACCCACACACAACCACCTGCACCACACACACCCATCTGCACCACACACACCCACCGAACACACCACTCCACTCTGCACACAATAATAACCACTCTGCACCAAACACCAATTAAAAACCAACTCACTGCACCACACACACACCATCTGCATCACACACCCACATCCACCACACACACACACCTGCACCACACACACCCACTCACCACACACACCACTTGCACCACACACACCCACCTGACCACCTCCACCCACCCTCTCCCACACACCACGCACCCACAACAACACACCCACCTGCACCACACACACCACCCACCCACACACTGCCCACCTGCACCACACACCACCTGCACACACACACCCACCTGCACACACACCCACCTGCACCACACACACCTGTACACACACACCACCCACACACACCCACCTGCACCAACACACCCACCCACATGCACACACCCACTTGCACCACACACACCCACTGACCACACACACCCACCCCTGCACACCACACCCACCCTGCACCACACACACACGCCCACCCTCACAACAACAACCAACCCACACACAACCACCCTGCACCCACACACACAACCCACCTGCACACACACCCAGACCCACACACCCACTCTGCACACACCACAGCCAACCATCCACCACACACGCCCACCCCACCTACACACCCACCTGCACCACACACACCAACCATCTGCACCAACAATAACACACCAACCTGCACCACACACCACCAATCCACCAAACCACACACACCCACCCCAGCACCACACACACCACCTGCACACCACGCCCACCTGCACCACACACGCCTACTCCCACCAAAAACACCCACCTGCACCACACACACCCACCTGACCAACACACTACCACACAATCCACACCACACAACCCCTACCTGAACCACACACCACCACCCACACACACCACCCTGCACCACACACACCACCCCACCACACACCCACCTGCACACACACACCACCTGCACATCACACACCCACTTTGCACCACACACACCCACCCACCACACACACCCACCTGCACCACACCCACTTGTACCACACACACACCCACCTGTACACACACCCACCTGTACCACACACACCCACCTGCACCACACACACCCACCTACAATCACACCCCACCACACACACCATCTCACACACACCCACCCTGCACCGCACACACACCCACCACACACACAACCACCTGCACCACACACACCCACTTGCACCACACACACCCACCCCTCCACACACATCCAATCTACACCCCATGACCACCCACACACACACACACCCACCTGCACCACACACACACCCACCCTCCCACACACCATCCACCCACCCCACACACCCACCTATACCCCACACACCCACCCTACCACACACACCCCACCACACACACCCACCTGCACACACACACCCACCTTTGCACCACACACACCACCTGTACCACACACACCTCCACCACACACTCCACCCACCTCACCCACACACACCCACCACCCACACACCACCTGCACCACAAACACCCACCTGCACCACACACACACACCCACCTGTACCACACACACCCACCACACACACCCAGCCCACACACACCCACCTGCACCACACATCCACCTGCACCACACACACACCCACCTGCACCACACATACCACCTATGCCCACACACACACCCAGCTGCACCACACACCCACCACCAATAAACACCCACCTGCACCACACACACACACCACCTGCACCACACACAACCACCTGCACCACACACACACCACCCACACACCCACCTGCACCCCACAAACACCCAACCTGCACCACACACACCCACCTGCACCACACACCCACCTGTACCACCCACCTCTGCACCACACACACCAACCTGCACCACACACACCAACCCATCTGCACCACACACACACCCACCCAAACACACACACCACCACACACACAAACAACCAATTGCACCACCCACACCCACCTGCACCACACACACCACCTGCACCACAGTTAACTCACACACCAATCTAAAATTCATTAATAACACACCCACCTCAAAAATTAATAATATCAAACCACCTGTACCACTCACACCAATTGCACCACTACTAACTCCCCACCTGTACTTTCACACACACCACCTGTACCACAACCCACCTGTACCATACACACATTAACACCCACCTGTAGCCACATACACCCACCAGCACACACCCAGAATCTGTACTGACACCACACAACCACCTGTGCCCACCCAATCAGCACACCCTAAACACACACCACCAACCCATACCACACACACGCCCTGTAACACACACCCACCAAAACACACCCACTTGAAACCACACAACCCCATCTTCAGCCATCAACCCACTTGCACCACACACACCCACACACAACACAATCCAACCCAAACCCCACCCAACCCATACCCAATAATAACCAATCAAACCACACACAACCCAACCTGCACACACACACACACCCCAACTGCACACACACCCACCTGTGCCCACACACACCCCACCACACCCCACACCACCTGTGCACCACACACACCCACCTGTACCACACAATTCAATCTGTACCATACACCCACCTGTACCACACACACACCTGTACCACACACACACCCACCTGTACCACAATACACGGACAGACCACCAGTACCCCCACACACACCCACACCACCCACTGGGGCCAACCCTGCACACTAACTGCACACACACACAATCCACTGTAACCCACCCTGCACCAATAACAACCACTGCACACACACAACCACCTGCACACTGCACCACACCCACACCTGCCCAACCCCACACACACCCAACTGTGCCCACACACAACCCACCCCTGCACACCCACACCCAACCCAGCCCACACATTAATAAACTGTCTGTCTAATACACCCACCCAGCCAATGCCATTAACTTATACCTATTCCACACACACCCACAGCCCACCTGTGCCACACACACCCACCTGTGCACACACACCCACCACACCACCCCACACACACCCACCCCTACACCACGCCCACCTGTACCACACACACCACCTTTTACCACACACACCACCACACACACACCATCTGTACCACACACACACACCCACCTGCACCACACAACCCTACCTGAACCACAATTATCTACCCTGTACCCACACTCCATCCACCTCCAAAATTCAATCACACCCAATTATACCCACCCTGTACCACACACACACACCTGTACCCACACATACCACCACACACACCACCCACACACATCCACCTGTACCACACACACACCCACCTGTACATCACACACCCACTTTGTACCACACACACCCACCCATGGTCAATAACACCCACCCAAAACACCATACACACCCACTTGCACCACAACACAACTTAACTCCAGTACACAATCTAATTTTGTGCCCTACACACACCCACCACACACACCCACTGTAACACACACCCACTTGTACCATCAATAACACCATCTGTGTCTACACACACCCACTTGCACCACATACACCCACCTGTACCCACACACACCACCCAGCCCACATGTTCCATTCTTGTTCCACACACACCCACCCTCCTAATAATACATCCACCCATAAATTTCAATAATAACTCCACTTGTCTCCAATAATAATAACCCACCTTGCACCAATAATATCAATAACCCATCTCTCCCACACACATCCACCCATACCCACACACCCACCCATACTCCCCACACACCCAACTCCAAACACACACACCCACTTGTACCACACACACCACCCGTTGTACATCACACACCCACTTGTAACCACACACCACCTGTACCACACACACCCTCCCTGCACCACACACACCCACCTGTACCACAAACACCACCTGTACCACACACACACCCACCTGTACCACACACACCCAGCTGTGCCCACACACACACCCCACCTGCACACACACACCACCTGCACCACAAACACCCACCTGTACCCACCCACACACCCACCCAAAACACACACACACACCCTGGTACCACACACCCACACCACCCAAAACCACACAATATCAACCCACCTGTACCCCACACAGACACAACCAATTAAAATTCACACCAATAACCACCCTAAAACACACACACCCCACCTGCACCACACACACCCCACCTGTTCAATAACACACCACCTGCACCCACAAACCCACCCACAGCACCACACACACACCCACCTGCACCCACACACCCACCCGTGTACCACACACCAACACCACCTGTACCACACACAATCCACCTGCACCAATAATACAACTTAAACTAATACACCACACCACCTGGGGTGGGCCCACACCAATCTAACTCAACCCATACCACCACTTCAACTTCACCTGTACCAATACTACTAACTCCAATCTTACTAACAATCTAATTTGTAATTAATACACACCATCTGTACCACACAATAACCCACTTGTACCACACACACAAACCACCTGCACCACACACACACACCACCTGCACACACACCACCTGTACCACACACACTCCACGTGTACCAATAACATGCCCCACTCAGGCCTCCAGCCACACACACTCACCTGGGACCACACATGTCCACGCCTTGCCCTAAACCGGAATGGGTTTCACAAGTGATGGTGGAGGCAGTGTTGTTGACTTAGCGAAAAACTCTGCCAAATGTAGCGCTAGAGTCTGAGATCCTTTAGCAACCTTTCAGAATTTTGAAGATGGTGAAAATAATTATTACGAAATAATGACACATTTTCTCACGTGAAAGGCTTGTTTTCTTCTGTATTATTTTTTTATCGCTGAAGTACTGTAAGTAATGTGTTGAAGATGCAATTGATAATTCAACTGAGGAAATACACTTCTTGACTTAGTAAGTGTGCTAATACGTAACTGAACGAAGTGCATACTTGAT
>NW_024741574.1:0-3841 GCF_018991925.1 Homarus americanus
ACTCCCAGATACACCTCTTACACTCCCTGGTTCTCCCTGACACTGCCAGTACCTCAGACACTCCCAGGTACAGCTCAGACACTCCCAGGTACACCTCAGACACTCCCAGGTGCACCTGCGACACTCAAATGCACCTCTGACACTCCCAGGCACACCTCTGCACTCCAGGGTACACCTCTGACACTCCAGGTACACCGCTGACACTCCCAGGTACACCGCTGACACTGCCAGATACACCCCTCTGACACTCCATGTACACCAGACACTTCCAGGTACACCCCTCAGACATCTCCCCAGGTACACCTCCAGACACTCCCAGGTACACCACCCCAGCCTCCCAGATACACCGCTGTCACTCCCAGGTACCCCTGACACTCCCAGTTACACCCCTGACCTCCCAGGTACACCTCTGACAATCCCAGATACACCTCAGGCACTCCCAGGTACACCTCTGACACTTCCAGGTACACCCCCGACACTGCAAGATACACCTCTGACACTCCATGGCACACCTCAGACACTTCCAGGTACACCTCAGACACTCCCAGGTACACCACTGACACTCCCAGGTACACCAATTACACTCACAGGTACACCTCTGACACTTCCAGGTACACCTTTGACACTCCCAGGTACACCTCTGACAAACCCAGGTACACCTCTGACACTCTCAGGAACACCTCTGACACTCCCAGGTACACCTCTGACACTCCCAGGTACACCTCTGACACTCCCAGGTACACCTCTGACACTCCCAGGTACACCTCTGATACGCCCAGGTATACCTCTGACACTCCCAGGTATACCTCCCCAGGTACACCTCTGACACTCCCAGGTACACCGATGACACTGCAAGATACACCTCTGACAATCCATGTACACCTCTGACCTCCCAGGTGCACCTCTGACACTCCCAGGTACACCTCTGATACGCCCAGGTACATCCTCTGATACCCAGATACCTCTGACACTCCCAGGTACACCTCTGACACTCCCAGGTACACCTCTGACATTCCATGTACACCTCAGACACTTCCAGGTACACCTCAGACACTCCCAGGTACACCTCTGACACTCCCAGGTAAACCTCTGACATTCCCAGGTACACCCCTGACACTCCCAGGTACTCCTCTGACACTGCCAGGTACACCTCAGACACTGCCAGGTACACCTCAGACACTCCCAGGTACAGCTCAGACACTCCCAGGTCACACCTCAGACACTCCCAGGTGCACCTGTGACACTCCAAGTGCACCTCTGACACTCCCAGGCACCGCTGACCTCCCAAGTGCACCTCTGACACTCCCAGGCACACCTCTGACACACCCAGGTAAACCGCTGACACTCCCAGTTACAGCTGACACTGCCAGATACACCTGACACTCCAGGTACACCCCTGACACGCCCAGGTACACCCTGACACTCCCAGGTACACCTCTGGCAATCCCAGGTACACCTCAGGCACTCCCAGGTACACATCTGACACTTCCAGGTACTCCCTGACACTTCCAGGTACACCCTGACACTTCCAGGTACACCTCTGACACTCCCAGGTACACCAATGACACTCCCAGGTACACCACTGGACTCCCTGGTACACCTCTGACACTCCCAGGTACCAATGACACTCCCAGGTACACCAATGACTCTCCCAGGTACTCCTCACTTCCAGGTACACCTCTGACACTCCCAGGTACACCTCTGCCACTCCCAGGTACACCTCTCACACTTCCAGGTACTCCCTGACACTTCCAGGTACACCCCTGACACTTCCAGGTACACCTCTGACACTCTCAGGTACCTGACCTCCCAGGTACACCACTGACACTCCTGGTGCACCTCTGACCTCAGGTACACCAATGACACACTCCAGGTACACCTCTGATGCTTCTAGGTACACCCTTGCCACTTCCAGGTACACCAATGATACTCCCAGGTACCGCTGACCTCCCAGGTACACCGCTGCACTGCCAGGTACACCTCAGCAGACACTCCCAGGTAAAGCTCAGACACTCCCAGTAACACCTCAGACATTCCCAGGTGCACCTGTGACACTCCCAAGTGCACCTCTGACACTCCAGCTCAGCCTCCCAGGTACACCTCTGACACTCTCAGGAATACCTCTGACACTCCCAGGTACACCTCTGACACTCCCAGGTACACCTCTGAGCCTCCCAGGTACACCTATCACACCTCCCAGGTACACCTCTGACCTCCCAGGTATTCCACTGACATTCCTGGTTCACCTCTGACACTCCCTGGTACACCTTTGACCTCCCAGGTGCACCTCTGACCTCCCAGGTACACCTCCGATACTCCCGGTACGTCCGTGCTCCCAGGTAATCCCTCTGACCTCCTGGTACACCTCTGACACTCCCAGGTACACCTCCTGATACCTCCCAGGTACACATCCTGACACCGACCCTCTGACACTCCCAGGTACACCTCTGACACTCCCAGATATACCTCCTGACACTCCCGGGTACACCTCACACTCCCAGATACACCTCTGACACCTGGTACACCAATGATACTACCAGGTACACCTCTGGCCTCCCAGAGGTACCTCAAGCCTCCCAGGTACACCTCCTGACACTTCCAGGTTCTCCCTGACACTCCCAGGTACACCTCCTGACACTTCCAGGTACACCTCTGACACTCTCAGGTGCACCTCTGACACTCCCAGGTACACCTCTGACCTCTCAGAACACCTCTGACCTCCCAGGTACGCCTCTGACACTCCCAGGTACACCTCTGACCTCCCAGGTACACCTATCACACCAGGTACACCTCTGACCTCCCAGGTATTCACTGACATTCCTGGTTCCTCTGACACTCCCTGGTACACCTTTGACACTCCCAGGTACACCGACACTCCCAGGTACACCTCCGATGCTCCCAGGTACACCTCCGATGCTCCCAGGTACTCCTCTGCAGCCTCCTGGGTACACCTCTGACACTCCCAGATACACCTCTGAGCCTCCCCAGGTACACCTCTGACACTTCCAGATACACCTCTGACCTCCCAGGTACACCAATGATGCTACCAGGTACACCTCTGACACTCTCGGTACACCAATGATACTACCATGTACACCTCTGACCTCCCAGGTACACGCCTCATTACTCCCAGGTACACCTCCGGTGCTCCCAGGTACACCTCAGACACTCCCTGGTTAACCTCTGACATTCCTGGTTCACCTCAGACACTCCCTGGTACACCTCTGATACTCCCAGATACACCTCTTACACTCCCTGGTTCTCCCCTGACACTCCAGGTACCTCCAAGACACTCCCAGGTACACCTCTGGCCTCCCAGGTACTACTCTGACCTCCCAGGTACACCTCCTGACACTCCCAGGTACACCACTGAGCCTCCCAGTTACACCTCCGACACTCCCACATTCACCCCTGACACTCCCAGTACACCTCTGACACTCCCAGGTATACCTCTGACACCCAAGGTACACCCCTGACACTTCCAGGTACACCCCTGTCCTCCCAGGTACACCAATGACCTCCCAGGTACACCTCTGACACTCCCAGGTACACCTCTGACACTCCCAAGTACAACTCTGACCTCCCAGGTGCACCTCAGACACTCCCAGGTACACCTCTGAGCCTCCCAGGTACACCCCTGACACTTCCAGGTACACCCCTGTCACTACCAGGTGCACCAGACAGCCTCCAGGTATGCCTCTGACACTCCCTGATACACCTCTGACCTCCCAGGTACACCAATGATGCTACCAGGTACACCTCTGACACTCCCAGGTACACCTCCGATACTCAGGTACCTCCGGTGCTCCCAGGTACCTCAGACACTCCCAGGTACACCTCA
>NW_024741575.1:0-34405 GCF_018991925.1 Homarus americanus
ATGTTGGCTTTGATTTAAGTTACGTATTGCTATCATCTTTACAACACCATCCCTTATCACTATAGTAATAAACAGAGCTTAATTTTTTTGCCATTTTCTTTAAATTCCAACCTCATTAAACAGTAAATATTTCTGAATCGTCAACTTTTGAATTGGCCTCAGTGAGAGAGCTGTTAGGGTCAGTACATCAAAATAAAATGGTGTTCGGACTCACTGTAACCAAGGTGTCCAAGGTGGAGGTGAAGGGCGGCAAGGCCCAGGTGAAGGAGAAGGGCCCCAGATCCAACAAACTGCAGACCACAAAACACAAGACTCAAAACAACAAGAAGAAGGTAACCACCACTTTCTGCCATGTACAAAAGGACCAGTACCTGCCATGGGGAGACTACATCTTCACCGAGAAAAAGACAAAGAACAACAAGAAGCGCTCAACCTTTCCTTCTGATATTAAAAAATAATAAAAAACATATTAATTGATTTTGTTTGTATTATTTATGCTTTTATTATTTTCATCTGTATACGTGCTGTTTTGGGAATATATTTTGAGTAACATAATATTTAGGTACAGCAGTTTATTTCACTGTATCTCCTTGTTTACTCCATAACTGGACTTACAGTCTCCGATCGGGATACTCAAAACAAATATTTGGCATCGAACTCCGTAAGTGAGCTCTTAATCTAGCTCATAACTTACAGCACCTCAACACGATCAACCTGGATATAGTAGTCGCTATTTCCCGATTGCATGAAAAAAAATTAATAATATATGTTTTAATAATGCTTGTTAGACTTGTTTTATCATAGAATAATGAAGAAAATGTTTTGTACATCAACATACTAAAATACAATATTATTTTTTTTTTTTACGACAAGAAGAGGCTTGAGTGTTCTATTTCTCGCTGAATGGAAGAGACGCAGCTTTTGTCTTCTTACAACTTTTCAAGTAATTTGTACCAAAATAGAAGATTTTTATTGTCCACATTTAGGGTATGTTTTTTTTATGACTGAATAAACTTGCAGATATTAATGTGGTATAGCTGTAAATATCCTTCAGTAATGAAATCCAAATATGAGGTCAAGTGAACATTTTTGCCTAGACTCCGCCTTTGTTAGGACCAAGTTATAACAAGTTATTCTGCCAAGTATCCAATAAGTACCCATGACTCAGAGTTAAATAATACCTAACCTAATCTAAGTTCATCAAACCTAATAAAAAAAAAGTGGGGTAAAAAATAAGTGGTAAAGCATTTTTTTTTCTCAGAAAAAGAATTATATTCAGAGGTTTCTTATCCGATACATTCAGTCGTGATTTTTTTGATGCAAAATTAGTAAAATGTATTTTACCCTAACACTACCTCACCTTACCTAATCTTACCTTACTTTATCTAACCTAACCTAATGTTACCTAACCTAACTAAGCCGCAACGCTCATGACACAATTGAGTTCTCTAGAAAATTTTAATTTCATTTTCTTTTTTTAAAAATACATTTACAGAGACAACAAACTTTTGATAATTATTTCTCCAACATATCTATAAATCTGTTGATGACATATGAATTTAGGATAGGTTAGGTTTGGTGTGATTAGGATAGGTTAGGCTAGTTTAGGATAGTCTAGGTTAGCTTAGGAAAGGCTAAGTTAGGTTACGATAGGCTAAGTTAGGTTACGATAGACTAGGTTAGGTTTTAATCTGCATGATATATTTACTGAACTTGTAAACGATGTTATAATCCTGGCAGCAGGGTATCGATCACGAAAATAACACTTTGGTAGTTATAACATTTGATAAAGTTTATTATTACTGTAACATGAAACAAATCACTATAGCTGTTCTTATCAATCCAGTATTAAATCTGTATTATCTTTGACCATCGCTCATTGGCCAGCTAATCTCTGCACTGTTCTCTGATATAATAAAGTATTGGTGAATGGGAATATTAATCATTTGTGAGTCACTTACTATAAAGGAAACTGTAACGGATTCTATGGACAGTTGTAGGGGTTAAGTCATCATACTGAAAGGATAAGTTTCGTACCCTAAAAGTTAAGTCATCATACTGTAGGGGTTAAGTCATCATACTGAAGAAGCAAGTGTAGCGTACTTAATATTGGAAGAACAAATATTGTCTATGTATACAGCCTTAACAACATCAACCTAGAGAAGTCAACATGTGAAAGAGACTTAGGAGTACTTGTAAGCCCGGACCTGCGGCCTAGAACACAGAGCGTTAATGTTCAAAATAAGGCAAACAGAGTATTAGGTTTTATATCTAGAAGTGTAAGTAATAAGAGTGCAGAGGTCTTATTGCAACTGTATCTTGAGCTAGTCAGGCCGCACGTCGATTATGCTGTTCAGTCCTGGTGCCCTTATTATAGACTGGATATCAATTCACTGAGTCGGTGCAGCGAAGAATGACGAAAATGATTCCGGGACTTAGAAACCTTCCATATCAAGATAAGTTGAAGAAACTAAACTTGCATTCCCTAGGAAGACGAAGAGTGCTGGGAGATATAATAGAAGTATTTAAGTGGATGAAAGGAATCAATAAAGGGGATATAGATAAAGTTCTTATAATATCCGAGCAGGATAGGACTCGTAGCAACGGATTTAACTTGGATAAGTTTAGGTTTAGGATGGAGATCGGAAGGAACTGGTTCACAAATAAGGTGGTGGACGAGTGGAACAAGCTTAGCAACTTTGTAGTAAGTGCTGGAACGCTGGAAAGTTTTAAAACGAGGCTAGATTGATTCATGGATGATAGAGAGTGGTAGTAACTCTCGACAGGAGCTGCCATGCACAGGTCAACCGGCCTATTGCAGACTCCTTATTTTCTTATGTCCTTATTATACTGAAGGGGTTAAATCATCGTACTGCAAGGGTTATCAATACCTCACCACACAGGTATTCGGGACTTCCTCATTATTGTCGTGTTTATCACCTTTTTTCTTCTCGTTGTATCTGTGTCTTGGTTTCTTCTTTGTCTTTTAGTATTTTTTATTGTTGTTCTTTTGCCAACATTCGCTGCCCCTCCCATCCCGTGTCCCTCTGTCAGGCTGAGAATACTAGGGGGTGGAACAGGGTAGAGGGGGAGGTTGAGATGTGGGAGGAAGGGACAGTGGAAGGGGAAGATAGGGGAAACAATGGAACAGGGTAGAAGGGGAGGGGGAGATGAGGAGGAGGCAATGGAAGGAGTAGATGGGGAAGAGGAAGACAGTGGATGGAAGATATGGGAGACGTGAAGGAGGTATTGGGGGAGGGGGAGGTAAAGGGGCGTGGGTAAGGGGGGGAGATGGAGAGGCAATGGAAGAGGAGATGGGGAGGAGAGGGAGTGGCAATGGAAGGTAGATGGAGGTGAGGGGGATACGGTGGAAGAGGGGTGGGAGGCAATGGAATGGGGAGATGGAGAAGGTGGATGAGATGGAGAGGCAAGGGAAAGGGAAAGAAGGGGAGGTGGAAATGAGAGGGGTAATGGGAGGGAAGCTAGGGGAAGCAGTAGACAGTGGATATAAAAAAATGGAGGAAAGAGGAGATGGAGGAAAGAGGATAAGGCATAAGAAAAGGGAATAAAAAACATTTGATGAGAGACACGGTGTAAGGGAGAGAGGGAGGAAGGGGAGACAGAGAAAGACGGGAGACGATGGGAGGGAATGGGCTGGTAGAACCCTCCAGATTTCGGGAGGTACCTCAGTGGTCATAAAACAATTATGTGTGGTGGAGGTCAAGTGTGTGTGTGGTGGAGGTCAAGTGTGTATGGTGGTCATAAAACAATTATGTGTGGTGGAGGTCAAGTGTGTGTGTGGTGGAGGTCAAGTGTGTATGGTGGAGGTCAAGTGTGTATGGTGGAGGTCAAGTGTGTATGGTGGAGGTCAAGTGTGTATGGTGGAGGTAAAGTGTGTATGGTGGAGTGGATGGTGGACGTCAAGTGTGTACGGTGGAGGTCAAGTGTGTACGGTGGAGGTCAAGTGTGTATGGTGGAGGTCAAGTGTGTATGGTGGAGGTCAAGTGTGTGTGGTGGAGGTCAAGTGTGTGTGTGTGTGTGGTGGAGGTCAAGTGGAAGTTGTTTGGACATACTTCCTTGCCCCCATTAGTCCCTATTCACCTAGCAGTAAAGTAGGTACCTGTTGTAAGTCGAAAGTTGCGAATTCGTATTCAGGGAGTTGTTGGAGCTTCCAATAACTTCTTGACATAAGCCATTGACTCTTCAGGCTTCTACGCCCTTGACTCTTCAGGCTTCTACGCCCTTAACTCATGAGACATAAAGGCAAGCATGACCTTAGCATGCTTCCCTGTTGGGCGCTGTAAACGCTTCAGCGCTTCACCTGACACAAGGATGTAGGGGAGTGCCCAATAAAAAAGAAATGTGTGTGTGTGTGTGTGTGTGTGTGTGTGTGTGTGTGTGTGTGTGTGTGTGTGTGTGTGTGTGTGTGTGTGTGTGTGTGTGTGTGTGTGTGTGTGTGTGTGTGTGTAGCATCCTCAGAATACAGCGTGTAAGACAATGTGTGAAGGAAAGCATACGTTGTGTGTGTTGTGTGGGGCAGCGTGATGGGGGAGGGGGCGGGGTCACTTCCTACCCGTGTGTGAGGAAGTGCAGCGAGCTCAAGGGAGTTTATTTCAAGTAGTAGTAGTAGTAGTAGTAATAGTAGTTGTAGAAGTAGTAGTAGATAAAAAGTAGCAACAGCCGTAATAGACATAGCACTCAGTCAGGTCTTTGTTGCTGAAGAATAACTCAAAACAAGTCACACACACACACACACACACACACACACACCGTGGTTGCTGTAGCTGACGTTGATGAATGATAACTATAAAATTTAATCGCGTGTGGTAGTCGGGGTCTGAGCACACCGCCGTGGGTCTTGAGATCTTATTGTCAGGGTTTATTGGCTGGGTCCTCTCTCTCACACACTCTCTCTAATTGGTTTATTGAGGGTCATGAGCAGGGTGACGACGGCCTGGGAGAGGAAGGGAGGGTGAGGAAGGGGGATTTATTGTGAGGGAGGAGGAACGAAGAGGATTTATTGTGAGGGAGGAGGAAGGAAGGGGATTTATTGTAAGGGAGGAGGAAGGAAGGGGATTTATTGTGAGGGAGGAGGAACGAAGAGGTTTGCTGTAAGGGAGGAGAGAAAGGAAGGAAGGGGATTTATTGTAAGGGAGGGAGGAAGGAAGGAAGGGGATTTGTTGTAGGGAGGAGGGAAGGAAGGAAGAGGTTTTGTGGGGAGGAAGGAGAGAGGATTTATTGTGAAGGAGGAGGAAGGAAGGGGATTTACATTGTAAGGAGGAGGAAGGAAGGAAGGGGTTTATTGTTGGGAGGAGGAAGGAAGGATTTATTGTGAAGGAGGAGGAAGGAAGAAGTTTATTGTAAGGGAGGAGGAAAGGAAGGAAGGGATTTATTGTAGGGAGGAGGAAGGAAAGGAGAAGGGGTTTATTGTTAGGGAGGAGGAAGGAAGGAAGGGGATTTATTGTTAGGGAGAAGAAGGAAGGAAGGGGATTTATTGTAAGGGAGGGAGGAAGGAAGGAAGGGGATTTATTGTTAGGGAGGAAGGGAAAGAGGATTTGTGTGAAGGAGGGAGAAACGAAGAGGATTTATTGTAAGGGAGGAAGAAGGAAGGAAGGGGATTTATTGTAAGGGAGGAGGAAGGAAGGAAGGGGGATTTATTGTTGGGAGGAGGAAGGAGGGACACATTTGTGAAGGAGGAGGAAGGAAGAGTTTTGTAGAAGGAGGAGGAAGAAGGGAGAAGAGGGGTTTTATTGTTGGGGGAGGGAGAGGGAAGGAAGGGGATTTATTGTGAGGGAGGAGGAAGGAAGAGGATTTATTGTAAGGGAGGAGGAAGGAAGGGGATTTATTGTGAGGGAGGAGGAAGGAAGGAAAGGGATTTATTGTTAGGGAGGAGGAAGGAAGGAAGGGGATTTATTGTGAGGGAGGAGGAAGGAAGAGGATTTATTGTAAGGGAGGAGGAAGGAAGGGGATTTATTGTGAGGGAGGAGGAACGAAGAGGATTTATTGTAAGGGAGGAGGAAGGAAGGAAGGGGATTTATTGTTAGGGAGGAGGAAGGAAGAGGGTCAAGTTGAGTGGAATAGGGAATCTTTATGGCCTTCCAAATCTGATGATTAGGAATGGTGTCTATTAAAACTGGGACCCATGAAGACTGGGGCCCCTTAACACTGGGGCCTTTGAAAACTGGGGCTCCTTAACACTGGGGCCTATGAAGACTGGGGCCCCTTAACACTGGGGCCTTTGAAGACTGGGGCCCCTTAAAACTGGGGCCTATGAAGATTGGGGCCCCTTAACACTGGGGCCTATGAAGACTGGGGCCCCTTAACACTGGGGCCTATGAAGACTGGGGCCCCTTAACAGTGGGGCCTATGAAGACTAGTGCCTATTAAAACTGGGGCCCCTTAACACTGGGGCCTATGATGACTAGTGCCTATTAAAACTGGGCCCTATGAAGACTGGGGCCGCTGAACACTGGGGCCTATGAAGACTGGGGCCCCTTGACACTGGGGCCTATGAAGACTAGTGCCTATTAAAACTGGGGTCAATGAAGAATGGGGCCCCATAACACTGGGGCCTATGAGGACTGATGTGGTGGAGACGCTAGCTATCATCGCCTCTTTAGCCTAATGAGAGCATCTTAATAAAACACGAGGAGGTCAAGTGTGTGTTCTTGAGTGTGTTCTGTCAAGAGTGTGTACTGTCAAGAGTGTGTCCTCGAGTGTGTACTGTCAAGTGTGTGTTCTGTCAAGAGTGTGTCCTCGAGTGTGTGTTCTGTCAAGAGTGTTTCCTCGAGTGTGTACTGTCAAGTGTGTGTTCTGTCAAGAGTGTGTCCTCGAGTGTGTATTGTCAAGTGTGTGTTCTGTCAGGTGTGTGTCCTTGAGTATCTTCTATCAACTGTGTGTGTGTGTGTGTGTGTGTGTATGTGTGTGTCCTTAAGTGTGTCTCCTCAAGTGTGTCTTCTCAAGTGTGTCTTCTCAAGTGTGTCTCCTCAAGTGTGTCTCCTTGGATACACTGTGGATAATTTTCAAGTGTATAATTAGGCCCGTGAACATGTTGACAGATCTTATAAGGAGTTATCACGTTACTGTCATGCCTCAAGTGTGCTTTAGAGTGAGGCAGTTTGTGGATGTTGTTGAGGGACTCTGGCAGTGGAGTCTTGATGCTCTCACTGGCTTATTAACGATACCTTGAGTTGTGTCATGACAGTCTCTAATAGTGTCTGGTTTCCTCTGATGGTGTGTTAATAAGTTGGGTGTATACGCGGTAAAAAAATATCTTTATGAATGACACCATGAACGAGGGTTTTGACGCAAGTCCTTGAGACATACTGTTATTCACGCGTCATATTGCAACGAACTGATATTATGTTTTGACTGAAATAACTAAATTTAGCCAACCATAATGGGTAGGAAATGTCTCACAATCACGCCTACTAACACTAGCGAGACAACACGATCGTTCAATTCCATCATCGGACCCTCCAGAGAGATACTTGTTTTACCGAGTGTACGTGAATATATATTGGATCACATGGAGGTAAGGTTAGGTTAGGTTAGCGTTAGAGTTAGCGTTAGGTTAGCATTAGGTTAGGTTAGGTTAGGCTAGGCTAGGTTAGGTTATGTTAGGTTAGTATTTGATTAGGTTAGGTAAGGTTAGGTTAGCATTTGATTAGGTTAGGTTAGCGTTAGGTTAGAGTGGTTAATTTGATATTGAAATAAGCTGCAGTGCTCAATACACATCAGACCAACATATTAATGCGGGAAGCTTATATGGTGAGTGAGTGCACCTGGCACCTGGGAGTACCTGTGTTAATTTAATATCAGCTGGGTGTAGTCCTCATCTACCTCCCTCACAACACCACCATAATCTCCCTCCCTCACAACACCTCCTCATCTATCTCCCTCACAACACCTCCTCATCTACCTCCCTCACAACACCACCTCATCTGCCTCCCTCACAACACCACTCTCCTGCAACACCACCTCATCTACACTCCCTCAACACCTCTCATCTTCCTCCTGCAGCACCTCCTCATCTCTACCTCCCTCACAACACCTCCTCATCTGCCTCCCTCACAACACACTCCTCATCTGCCTCCCTCCCACAGCACACCTCCTCATCTGCACTCCCTCACAACACCTCATCATCTGCCTCCCTCACAACACCTCCTCATCTACCTCCCTCACAACACCTCCTCATCTACCTCCCTCACAACACCTCCTCATCTACCTCCCTCACAACACCTCCTCATCTCCCTCCCTCAAGTTGTAACCTCGCGACCCACAACATCTCCCGGGTGGTCTTGGTAACTACAGCTATATACTGGCTAGGAATGTTGTATATACCTGTGACAAGTTATATGGGAGAGGTACAGACGGCCCTCACCGCCCTCGCTAAGTGACCCTCAGCACACACTTATATTTCCCTCGCCATATTTTCTTCACTTATTATCGTTCTTATTGTCTTCACTGGTCTTGGTAGTCTGTTCTATTTTAATGATGGTATGTTGCTTTAGTGACGCTTAACACTCCAATAAAAATAAAGAGTCTAGAATATTAATGGTCGTTTATTGCCTCAGACAATATTAACGTAATATTGTATGTCTGTGTACAAGATGATGATGAAGCAGTTTAGGTCCGGTACTGTGAAACTGATTGATTAAATTTTGGGGGATCTATCGTACAGTGAAGCCTCCATATAACGGACTTCGATCTAACGGACTCATCTGTCACATATAATCTGTTAAATAAAGGTTGGACTGTAATTAGAGGAAAGAATCACACTATGATATTGTTTCCTGTGTTACTTAGTGTATGTATTTCTGACTCATTTAGTGTAGTGGCGACCTGTGATGTAATAGCCAGCATGCTCGCCTCGGAAGCGAGCGGACCCGGGTTTGATCCCCGGGCAGGGTGAAACTATGGGCAAGTTCCTTTACGCCATTTGCCTCTGTCTACCCAGCAGTAATTGGGGACCTGGATGTTAATCGATTTGCGGATCTTGTTCCAGGGTAATGATTAGCCAGTGCAGTTGGCGAGTTGTCCGGTCTTCTCGGACTATTCCTTGACACTGGGTCATGCAGCTCGTTAACTTAAGGGTGTGGTTGTTGTGTTGGTGACAGCTTCTACACCTTAAACAAATTCACGCCTAGGTGGCCCTAGGGCCGGCCATTCTCGTTACACGAGGGACAACCGTTATTAGTGTAGTGTAGTGCCTCCAGTTTGTGTTTCTCGCCCGTTGTCATCACCAAGACCTCACACCCGTCCGGCCCATCAGTATAGTCTCACACCTAATAGATAAAACACTCTGATTTTTTCTCTGATTTTATAAAAAAAAATTCCAGATCATCTCCATTGAATATTTATCTCCCTCTTCCGTTGTTATGGCGGACATGATGGATAAAAAACTGAAATATATGACTTATATTATGGAGATTGTTCCTCCTATGGTCCCCGCCTGTCGCCGCCACAACACAATCAGGAGAGGAGACGGTGAATCCCCCCGAAAGATTCCTCCTCTGATGTTTATCTCGCTTATTTTCTGACCATTTTCTTCTGTTTCTGTTGTTTATGTTTCTATAGTTCGTTGTTTAAAGAATGTAGGTGTTTATTGCTGTTTTAGTTATCTTCAGAATATATATATAATGCCCATGAAAGTATAATGCCACACCTTATTATGCTCTCCTCTCCGTTAGTTTATAGAGGCTGATGATTGGTTGGTCTTATTTGGTATAGAATATTTGACTACTTTTTTATTCATCATCAGTTGGCCTTTGTTGTCTCATGGTAGGAGAGAGAGGAGGCCGGGGGGGGCGTAGATGAAGGGTTGGGATGAAGGCCGCACTTAATGGTAGAGCCAGACAGCAGCGGTGTTCATGTAGTACCGGGAAGCTTGTCCTCAGGGGTGTGTGCTGCGGCTGGACGCCCGGCTCATGAGTCATACTAGATTGGGTGAAGCGACTGGAATAAAAAAGAGATTTTTGTTGGTATTTTGGGGGGAGAGGAAGACCATGATGCAGAACCTGTGTTGGAGTGAAGGACAATGTGTGCTCCTGGTGTCGGCCACTCGGCGTTATAGCGGGAAGTATACGAGAAGTAGTAATACTTTATAGACCATTTAACAAGTATTTACTCTATACTGATACATCAACTCGTACTTTTGTTTGAATTTGTGTTGATGTTTGTGAGTAAAGTCTTTGAATTTTAATTGTTGGGTTAACGCTGGTTTAGGAGTGAGGGACGCGAGGCAGGTGGTGGTGGACAGCCGCCCACCTCCACCACTGTCTTGTGTTCCTAGCGCACCCAACCGCCCACCCACCCACCCACCCTCCCTCCCCCACATTCTTCTTTTGTATCAAGGTCACATTCCTCTTACTGCAATTACAAAGATGTGTTTCGTAAAGACAAGCAGAGTTCTTATTCCTGTATCTTGAACTACGAGTCAGCTTAGTACTTTGGGATAACCCGGCGCTGAGGTGTCTATAAAGCTGTCCAACATGATGACATTTCACGGCAAAATTACCGTGAAATAGCCCGGTCAAGTGACACATTCCCGGGTCGGCTGGGGAGGAGGGGGGGGGGTGATGGTGGGAGGTTTGCCTTGTGGACTTTTTCGCCTGTTTTTGCTCCCCCTGGCGGTCATTATGTTAATTAAATGCTATTGTGTAAGTTAGCAGTATGTTTGAGTTAAAGGCATAATGGCTCGTCCTGTCTGTTTACGACGCCATGGTGTGGATGTTGGTGCATGTTGTGTGGGTGACAGGAATTGTGTAGCTGGTGGTGCACAACGGAGTCTGGTGGCGGGGTGGTGCACGGCGGAGTATGGTGGCGGGGTGGTGCACGGCAGAGTCTGGTGGTGGGGTGGTGCACGGCGGAGTCTGGAGGTGGGGTGGTGCACGGCGGGGTCTGGAGGTGGGGTGGTGCACGGCGGGGTCACAGTGGTGGTGGTGGTGCGCGGCTTGAAGTCTGGTGGTGGGAGTGGTGCACGGCGGAGTCTGGAAGTGGGGTGGTGCGGCAGGTCTGGAGGTGGGGCGGGTGCACAGCAGGGGTCTAGGAGGTGGGGAGTGGTGCACGGCTTGAGGTCTGGTTCGCGTAAATCAATCTAGCCCTGCACATTTACCTCTCCTGTCTCAGCCTTCCTCATGGCCTCTCTCTCTCTCCCTCTCTCTCCCTCCCTGTCTCCCCTTCTTGGCATGCTACTCCGTCTCTCTCCCTCACATCTCCCCTTCTTCCATGTGTCTCTCCGTCTCTCTCCTTTCATCTCCTTGCCCCCTGTGTGTCTCTCTGCTCTGTCAAGTGTTTCCTCCCTCCCTCCTTCCTTCCCCATGTCTCTGCCTCCCTCCCTATGTCTCTACCTCCCTCCCTCCCCATGTCTCTACCTACCTCCCTCCCTCCTTCCTTCCCCATGTCTCTGCCTCCCTCCACATGTCTCTACCTCCCTTCCTCTCCCCCTTCACCGACTGTTCTTTGACGTGTCCTGATAGCCTGCCCTCCTGGTTCGTGCCCGTTACTACCACCCTAACCACTACCACTCACACCACCTACCACCATCACCACCATCTACACCCGACTCCTCTTACACTATCCTCCCCCTCCACCTACTACCACCATTTAGTATCGCCTAAGCTTTGCTATCCTTCAACAATCACCATCACCACCACTGACCAAACTATCCCCAACATCACTATCCCCCACCACCACCACCATCAGCTAGTGTCCTTACTACAATAAAACAATTCAAGACACGGGGTCAAGCTATGTTGGACAGCCGGTTCACCTAAAAGATTTAATGACATTTTTTGTGGTGGTTGAGGCAGGACAGGGAGGGAGGTGGGCCGTTGCTGGCTCCTCCTGCTGGTGGTCGACGTCATCTCTACATCAACCTCACCCGCCATTCCCGCTTGTTTGTGGCAATATTGAGCGATGTGATGCAGTCATAAAGATAACTAATGCGCTATTTAATCAGGGAGGTCTGGCAGCCTCCGTGTGTGTGAGCCGAGATCTTCACTGACACACAGAGGAATGTGACGAGTCCTGCCACGAGCGATGACTCTCTCTATCAGTGTGCTTTTAGGCCCCTCACCCTTACGTCCGGGTTGTAAACAAAATAACTTGGATATATAGCAGAGGACTTAAGCCAAACTTGGTACAGTATGTGGGGAAATATCTCGACAAGATCTCAAACTATTCATTAATCATCATTGTCGCTCATCAGTGTCCAGCGTTATGGCCTCTGACTGGTGCAGCGCGACAGAGGACTTGCTCACGTGTACAAGTACTGGCTGACCTCCTTATCTTTTTAGCAATCAATCAAGTTTTTCAAAGTAACTTAAACTTCATATATAGTGTACTATGAACTATGGTGTAACAAGCCAGGCGGGAACCATTACGTGTATGACAGAGTATTGGAGTTACTTTAGTTTACTCTGCAGAATTTTGGACGAAGACTCAACGACTGTACAGTATATCGAGCTCTTAAAGCGTCTTTTTGACACTGGGAGACGCTATAGTGGCTTTACAACATACAGTACACTCAGAGATCTTTAGTTGAGAGGGATTTCCTGATACTCTATGGTTACCCACTCGTGTACAGGACGCAGTGAGAGGTGTTATTGTGTCTCATCATGGTGACTGGACGTGTTCTGAACACCTTAAAGCTACGACCTCCGGTATTGCCTTATCATGATAATATATTTGCTGAAATATTTGACTGAAAATAATATCCTGGGTCACTGTGCTGATGTACAGTACAGTTTGAGATCACGAGACAGAGATACAGTCAATATGCTATTTCGACGTTAACAAAGACATCTCTCACTCCGTGTTGCAAGAACATCCGGTATGTGATCAGTTCAATGCTGCAGTCTTGATTTTCAGTCCCTTTACGGAAGTCATTGATATGATCAGCAGCACAGGATGTAAAGTGAACAATTTCATCACACAAGCTGAACTAACAGATCACAGTGACTTCAATGCGGTGTTGTCCATTGCCGTCAACTTGGGGGAGAGAAAGGTTTGAACAGATGACACATTAAGCAGCAGCGTGATAAACAAGTGCAGTATTCAGCTGGTCAATGATTATTTTTATCTATTTTTTAATTAATTACTTAATTTATTTATTTATTACTGGTGGTTGGGGTCTGACCATCACCTCATTAGTCACTATGTAAATCCTCCTCTGTAGATATATCTCTTGAATGTTTGTATTATATCAACAACACTGTGCCCCTTTCTTCTTCTTTCTTCACTCTTCCTTCTTTTCCTTCTCCTCCTCCTTCTCTTCCCTCCTCCACCGTCTCTTCCCTCCTCCTCCTCCTCCTCCTCCTCCTCCTCCTCCATCTCTTCCCTCTCCAGTTCAGTGTTCCTTTTCCTTCTCCTCTCTCTTCTTTTCCTCCTCCTCCCTCTTCCTATTTGGTCTCCCCCCTTTCTTCCTTTTCCTCCCCTTCTTCCTTCTTATCCTTCCTCTTCCTCTTTGTCCTCCTCTCTTTTTTCCACTCTTCCTTCTCTTCCTCCTTCTTCTCACCTCTTCCTTGTCATCATCTTCCTTTTCTTTTCCTCCTCCACCCTCTTCCTCGTCCTCCTCACTCTTCCTCCTCCTCCCCTCTTCCTCCTCCTCCATCCTTCTCCTGCTCCCTCTTCCTCCTTCCTCCTCCTCCTCCTCCTCCTCCTGCTGCTCCCTCTTCCCCTCCTCACTCCTCCTCCTCCCTCCCTCCTCCTCCTCCCCCTCCCTCCTCCTCCTCCATGTTTGCTTCCTCCCTCTTCCTCCTCCCTCTTCCTCCCTCCTCCCTCTTCCTCTTCCTTCTTCTTCCTCCCCTTCCTTCTCATCCCTCTTCCTTCTCCTCCTTCCACTTCCTTCTCCTCCCTCTTCCTTCTCCTCCCCTCTCTTCCTCCCCGTTTTAGGTACTAGCTGTTACATGTTCCTATTTTATGATAAGTTGTGTATTGTCTGTGCTTACTGACCCTGGCTGTTGTAGCGCCACACTAATCCCACTACAACAACAACAGCTTTCCTCCTGCTTCTGACCCCTGCCTCCTGTCCCCTCCTCCTGCCCTCTTACCCCCTCTCCCTTTTCATGCCCCCTCATCCTTCCCCTCCCCCCCCCCGGCGTCTGGCACTGTGCCGCCGCCACGATAACATCTCCACACAGTACACTAATAGTTTTATTTTGAAGACTCAGCTCAAGCGATGTTTTTAATTTAAAGTAATGAAGGGCGTGATGCGGGGTGGGGGAGGGAGGGGTGAGGAGGGGCTGGGTGTTAGTGAGAGGAAGGGTGAGGAGGAGAGATGGGGGTGAGGAGGAGAGGTGGTGAGGGGTGAGGAGGGGCTGGGTGTTAGTGAGAGGAAGGGTGAGGAGGAGAGGTGGGGTGAGGGAGGAGAGGTAGTGAGGGTAGGGAGGGAGCTTTGGGTGTTAGTGAGAGGGAGGGGTGAGGAGGAGAAGGTGAGGAGTGAGAGGAAGGTGGTAGTGAGGAGGCAGACAGGGGGTGAGGAAGAGGTGGTGAGGGTGAGGAGGAGGCGGACGGGGAGTGAGGAAGAGAGGAGCAGTCAGGGGTGAGGAGGAGAGAGGTGGGTGAGGAGATTGAGGAGGCGAGGTGGTGAGGGTGAGGAGGGAGGTGGGTGAGGGAGTGAGGAGGGAGGATGAGGCCGAGGGGTGAGGAGGAGAGGTGGTGTGAGGGTGAGGAGGCAGGTGGTGAGGGTGAGGAGGCGAGTGGTGAGGGTGAGGAGGGGAGGTGTGGTGAGGGGGGCAGCGGTGAGGGAGGTTGGAGTGCAGTGTTGACCACCAAGCAAAGAAGTGACAATAAAAAAGGGTGTTAAGATGACCAGTGGTAGCGAGTGTGAGGGGTGTGTTATGGATGTGTTGGTGTGAGAAGGGTGAGTGTGTACAGAGGGAGTGAAGAGTGTTAAGAGCGATGGAGAGATGAGTGTGTTAAGAGGTGAGGGGGGGATGAGTGTGTGAGGAGGTGCGTGTAGGGTGAATAGTCCTCTACTCAACACACTTCACACTACTGCCCACCCTCCTCCCCCTCACCTCCTCACCCCTCCCCTTCCCAACACACGCATCAGACGGCGAAGAGGAGGGGGGGGGGAGACATATGGCTGGACACCCTCTCCTCAGCGCCACACACACACACTGACACTAACTACTTAAATGCATGAGGTAATTGTCGAGCTGGGGGACGAGGGGGCGGTGATGACCTTGGGATAGGGGTGGTGCCAGGACTGAGGTCACACTCTAACTAAGGCGAGGGAAGGGTGACATGTGGAGGGGGGGGTGAACGGGAGGAGGATGAGAGGGATAGGAAATAGCGAGAGGGTGATGGGGAGGAGTGTGACCAGAGAACGAGGTGTTAACGGGAGGAGGATGAGGGGAGAGGAGTGACAGCGGGGAATATTTAGGGAAGAATAAGGTCGTAAGGGAAGGGGAAAGATTGGGGGGTAAAGGTTAGGTTAGGGGTAAAAGTCACACCACATGTTTGAGGGGAAGAGCAAACCGGAAGTTAAGATCTCGTGGACCAATGAGGGGAGTGACCCGGTCACTCAACCTCACACGAGTAGAGGAGGGAAGGGGGTGAGGGAGGGGGAGCTTGTCTGAGGGGGCAGGAAGAGGCCCAGAGACGAAACTTGCCTTGTTGGGCTTCCGACCGCTGGTTGGGAAAGTCGGGCGACACTGCTTGCAGCACTTTTTTTATTGGGCACTCCCCTACATCCTTGTGTAAGGTGAAGCGCAGAAGCGTTTACAGCGCCCAACAGGGAAGCATGCTAAGGTCATGCTTGCCTTTATGTCTCATGAGTTAAGGGCGTAGAAGCCTGAAGAGTCAATGGCGAAGAAGCCTGAAGAGTCAGTGGTTTATGTCATCAAGTTATTGGAAGGTCCAACAACTCCCTGAATACGAATTCGCAACTTTCGACTTACAACAGGTACCTACTTTACTGCTAGGTGCACAAGGACTAACTCGAGTTCTCCAACAACATCAGGACTCTCCAACTTTTGACCTCACTGTATGGGGTGCACAATAAACTAATTGCTGTCCGCGGCAAAATTCAATTTAATTTATTTAAGAAGATTGACACACGTACGGGCAGAGTTACGAGACAGACGGACTACAGAGATAAGAGACGGATGGGCAGAGATAAGAGACGGGACGTACAGAGTTAAGAGACGGACGGGCAGAGATAAGAGACGGACGGGCAGAGTTACGAGACAGAAGGACTACAGAGATAAGAGACGGATGGGCAGAGATAAGAGATGGACGGGTAGAGATAAGAGACAGACGTACAGAGATAAGAGACGGACGGGCAGAGATAAGAGACGGACGTACAGAGATAAGAGACGGACGGGTAGAGATAAGAGACAGACGTACAGAGATAAGAGACGGACGGGCAGAGATAAGAGACGGACGTACAGAGATAAGAGACGGACGGGTAGAGATAAGAGACAGACGTACAGAGATAAGAGACGGACGGGCAGAGATAAGAGACGGACGCAGATAAGAAACGGACGTGCAGAGATAAGAGACGGATGTACAGAGATAAGAGACAGACGTGTAGAGATAGAGACGGACGTACAGATAAGAGACAGACGCGAGATAAGAGACAGACGTACAGAGATAAGAGACAGACGTACAGAGATAAGAGACAGACGTACAGAGATAAGAGACAGTACGTACAGAGATAAGAGACGGACGTACAGAAATAAGAGACTGACGCAGAGATTAGAGACAGATGTATGAGATAAGAGACAGACGTACAGAGATAAGAGACAGACGTACAGAGATAAGAGACAGACGTACAGAAATAAGAGACTGGACGTACAGAGATTAGAGACAGACGTACAGAGATAAGAGACAGACGTACAGAGATGGGCGAGACAGACGCATAGCAGAGATAAGAGACAGACGTACAGAGATAAGAGACGGACGCATGATAGGGAACAGATTTTAGAGATACCAGACATAAGTTAGAGAGGTACAGACACACACACACACACACTGGCTGCAGGATATGCCACACACACACACACACACCTGCAGTGACATAAGAGACATATCTAGCTATTATGAGTTTTAATCACGAAATACCTGAACACACCCTCCTCCTCTTCCTCACCCCTCCTCAATTCTCCTTCTCTCCTTTTCACCCCCTCTCCCTTCACCCCCCCTCCCCTTACATCACTGGACAGGTAATCTAAACATCATCCCGACTTAATCAGACGGTCCTACATCAAGACGTATCGTAACATTGTGCTGTCGTGTGCAGGAAGTAGGAGGTCGTGTGTATGTGACCTCGAGTCGTGATTGTATGTGTGTGTGACGTTTTACCTGTGATGGTTATTAGTGAGTTGAGTACTGGGTAGAATTCTTAGGTGGGGGGGGACATAAGGTTCGTGTGGTAAGTATGGTCGTTGGACTGTTAACTGGAGATGTGGGTTAATAACTGTTAATTGGAGATATGTGAAGGTGTAATTGTTAACTGGTAAACTGGTCATTTTACTTTTAATAAATGGGTTTTATTTCCTGTTAAAAGACAAATTAGCTCGCTTGAAGATCAGACACCCCCGTTTATTTCACCTTTTGGATTAACCACCCTCACGCTAACCTAACCTAACGCTAACCTAACTTAACGCTAACCTAACCTAACCCCTGGGTAGCGTTAGGGTGGCCTATCTTCAGGTGTCTTATTTTCAATTGATTCGAAAAAATAAAGTCAGCAAGGAAGGAAGGAAGGATAGAAGGAAGGAGGGGAAGAAGTAAGGAAGGGAGGAAATAAAGAAGGAAGAGAGGTAGGAAAGGGGGAAGAGTCGAAAGAAGGAAAGAAAGGGAGGAAAGAAATAAAAGAGGAAGAAAGAAGTAAAGGCGTTCACAAAAGTGACTAACGCAGCAAAAAAAAAGTAGGTCCTCGATAATTTGTCCCTGGTCACTATTCCCGACCGTGGGGATGGGGGGTGTCTACGAGAGAAACTGGTTGTAGAGCACCCTGCTGGGGAGACTGGCTGGGGGGAGGACCTGGCTGGGGAGCACTTGGCTGGGGAAGATCTGGCTGCGGAGAGGACCTGCTGGGGGAGGATCTGGCTGGGGGGGGAGGACCTGTTTGTGGGAGAACCTGGCTGGGAAAGGATCTGGCGGGGGGAGGATCTGGCTGGGGGAGAGGATTTGACTGGGGGAGAGTGACCTGCTGGTGGGGGGAGGCGACCTGGGTTGGGAGGCCCTGGCTGGGGGGTGGGGAGACCTGGCTGGGGGGAGACCGCTTGGGGGAGGACCTGGCTGGGGGAGGACCTGGCTGGGGGGATCTGGTTGGGTAGGACCTGGCTGGGGAAGGATCTGGCTGAGCGAGGATCTGGCTAGGAGGAGGCCCTGGTTGGGAGTGGACCTTCCTGGGGGAGGATTGTGCTGGGGAAGGACCTGGCTTGGGGGGAGGAGGTTAGGACGGGCCTTTTGAGACCCTGTGGTTGTGGCTCTTCCTGCTGTCGTGGTTGTGGCTCCTTCCTTCATAGTAGCGGAAGTTGAGTGTCTTGATTGCTATGAGGTTCTCAGCCATCACCAGTCCCTGCCCCCCCCCCCTTCACTCCCTGACCCACCCACCAATGATTTATAAATGATTTGATTGCCTCTTCACTTTGTCATTGTCGTCTCATGTCTTCTTCATCGTCGTCTCATGTCTTCTTCATCGTCGTCTCATGTCTTCTTCATTGTCGTCTCATGTCTTCTTCATCGTCGTCTCATGTCTTCTTCATCGTCATCTCATGTATGCTTCATCATATTCTGTTGTTGTCGTCCTTGTCTCTTGTCTTCATCGTCGTCCTGTCTTCATCGTCGTTTCATGTCTTCTTCATCGTCGTCTCATGTCTTCTTCATCGTCGTCTCATGTCTTCTTCATCATCGTCTCTTGTTGTCGTCCTTGTCTCTTGTCTCTATCGTCGTCTTGTCTTCATCGTCATCACTTGTCTTCTTCATCGTCACTTCGTCTTCGTGGTAACCATTGTGAATCTTAAGTATTCCTCACATCATCACTGTACATATTAATTAAAGAAATGCTCCCAGTTTATACAGTATTTTTATTTTCACGAGCTGCGTGAGACAGCTCAACGAACGTCTTTTCTGACTAACTGACTGACTGACTGACTGACTATATTACTGACCTTTGACTGACTGACTTGTTTACTGACAGACTCGTTTACTTGTTGAGACTATTACTGCTACGTATGTTTGTCGTGTTGTTGTTGTCGTACTTTTAGTGTTCTGTGTTTAGCATATTACAAGTCACGCTCGTTGAAGGCCTGGTGACGGTGTGGTGGTGTGGGGAGGTGTGTTGGTGTGTGGTGGTATGGAAGTTTGTGGTGGTGGGGAAGTGTGTGTGGTGGTGTAGGATGGTGTGGGGAGATGTAGGATAATGTGGGGAGGTGTAGGATGGTATGGGGAGATGTGTAGTGGTGTGGGGAGGAGTGTTGTAGTGCTGGGAGATGAATGGTTGTTGGAGAAGAGTAACTCTGGTGGTGTAAGGAGGGATGTGCTGGTGTAGGGAAGGCCACACACACACACACCTGTACTGGGGCCAACACACACACACACCTGCACCGCGGCGTTCAAGTTAGTTCATCCGAGGAAGCTTCAACTGGCGTCTCGTTGAGGGGTGTTGGGCTAGGGTGTGGAAGTGAGTGATTGATGGGCGTTACCAGCTGGGTCTGCCCCGAGGAGGTCACTGTCTCACCACACAACACAACTCACGGTATTCTTTATTTTTTGCCTCGGCGAGAAATGATGGGATTGTGTGTGGCCCAGAGTCGGGTCTGTGTGTATGTGTGGCTGTCTGTGTTTGTATGTGTGTCTGTTTCTGTCTGTATGTGTGACTGTCTCTGTTTGTATGTGTGGCTGTCTCTCTCTGTATGTGTGTCTGTTTCTGTCTGTATGTGTGGCTGTCTCTGTCTGTATGTGTGTCTGTTTCTGTGTATGTGTGTCTGTTTCTGTCATGTGTGGCTGTCTCTGTTTGTATGTGTGGCTGTCTCTTTGTATTGTGTGTCTGTTTCTGTGTATGTGTGGCTGTCTCTGTCTGTATGTGTGGCTGCTCTCTTTGTATGTGTGTCTGTTTCTGTCTGTATGTGTGGCTGTTTCTGTCTGTATGTGTGGCTGTCTCTGTTTGTATGTGTGGCTGTCTCTGTTTGTATGTGTGGCTGTCTCTGTTTGTATGTGTGGCCTTCTGTTGTTTGTATGTGTGGCTGTCTCTGTTTGTATGTGTGGCTGTCTCTGTTTGTATGTGTGGCTGTCTTTGTTTGTATGTGTGGCTCTCCTGTCTATGTGTGGCTGTCTCTGTTTGTATGTGTGCTGTCTCTGTTTATATGTGTGGCTGTCTCTGTTTGTATGTGTGGCTGTCTCTGTTTGTATGTGTGGCTGTCTCTGTTTGTATGTGTGGCTGTCTCTGTCTGTATGTGTCTGTTTCTGTCTGTATGTGTGGCTGTCTCTGTTTGTATTGTGTGGCTGTCTCTGTTTGTATGTGTGGCTGTCTCTGTTTGTATGTGTGGCTGTCTCTGTTTGTATGTGTGCTTCTCCTGTTTGTATGTGTGACTGTTTCTGTCTGTATGTGTGGCTGTCTCTTTGTATGTGTGTCTGTTTCTGTCTGTATGTGTGGCTGTCTCTGTTTGTATGTGTGACTGTCTCTGTTTGTATGTGTGCTGTCTCTGTTTGTATGTGTGGCTGTCTCTGTTTGTATGTGTGGCTGTTTCTGTCTGTATGTGTGGCTGTCTCTGTTTGTATGTGTGACTGTTTCTGTCTGTATGTGTAGCTGTCTGTTGTATGTGTACTGTCTCTGTTTGTATGTGTGGCTGTTTGTCTGTATGTGTGGCTGTCTCTCTGTTTGTATGTGTGACTGTTTCTGTCTGTATGTGTGGCTGTCTCTGTTTGTATGTGTGACTGTCTCTGTTTGTATGTGGCTGTTTCTGTCTGTATGTGTGGCTGTCTCTGTTTTATGTGTGACTGTTTCTGTCTGTGTGTGTGTTTGTATGTGTGACTGTCTCTGTTTGTATGTGTGGCTGTTTCTGTCTGTATGTGTGGCTGTCTCTGTTTGTATGTGTGACTGTCTCTGTTTGTATGTGGCTGTCTCTGTTTGTATGTGTGGCTGTCTCTGTCTGTATGTGTGACTGTCTCTGTTTGCTATTTGTGGCTGTTTCTGTCTGTATGTGTGGCTGCTCTGTTTGTATGTGGCTGTCTCTCTGTTTGTATGTGTGGCTGTTTCTGTCTGTATGTGTGGCTGTCTCTCTGTTGTATGTGTGACTGTCTCTGTTTGTATGTGTGGCTGTCTCTGTTTGTATGTGTGGCTGTCTCTGTTTGTTGTGTGACTGTTTCTGTCTTATGTGTGGCTGTCTCTTCTTGTGTGTGTCTGTTTCTGTCTGTAGTGTGGCTGTCTCTGTTTATGTGTGACTGTCTGTTTGTATGTGTGGCTGTCTCTGTTTGTATGTGTGGCTGTCTCTGTTTGTATGTGTGGCTGTTTCTGTCTGTATGTGTGGCTGTCTCTGTTTGTATGTGTGACTGTTTCTGTCTGTATGTGTATCTCTGTTTGTATGTGTGACTGTCTCTGTTTGTATGTGTGGCTGTCTCTGTTTGTATGTGTAGCTGTCTCTGTTTGTATGTGTGGCTGTCTCTGTGTATGTGTGGCTGTCTCTGTCTGTATGTGTGGCTGTCTCTGTCTGTATGACTGCCTTTTATGTGACTGTCTCTGTTTGTATGTGGCTGTCTCTGTTTGTATGTGTGGCTGTCTGTGTATGTGGCTGTCTCTGTTTGTATGTGTGGCTGTTTCTGTCTGTATGTGTATTTCTGTATTTTGTATGTGTGGCTGTCTCTGTTTGTATGTGTGGCTGTCTCTGTTTGTATGTGTGTGTCTCTGTTTGTATGTGGCTGTCTCTGTTTGTATTGTGGCTGTCTCTGTTTGTATGTGTGGCTGTCTCTGTTTGTATGTGTATGTCTCTGTTTGTATGTGTAGCTGTCTCTGTTTGTATGTGTGGCTGTTTCTGTCTGTATGTGCTGTCTCTGTCTGTATGTGTGTCTGTTTCTGTCTGTATGTGTGGCTGTGTCTCTGGTATGTGTGGCTTCTGTTTGTGTGGCTGTCTCTGTTTGTATGTGTGGCTGTCTCTGTCTGTATGTGTGTGTCTCTTTGTATGTGTGTCTGTTTCTGTCTGTATGTGTGGCTGTCTCTGTTTGTATGTGTGACTGTTTCTGTCTGTATGTGTGGCTGTCTCTTTGTATGTGTGTCTGTTTCTGTCTGTATGTGGCTGTCTCTGTTTGTATGTGTCTGTTTCTGTCTGTATGTGTGGCTGTCTCTGTTTGTATGTGTGACTGTCTCTGTTTGTATGTGTGGCTGTTTCTGTTTGTATGTGTGGCTGTCTCTGTTTGTATGTGTGGCTGTCTCTGTTTGTATGTGTGTCTGTTTCTGTCTGTATGTGTGGCTGTCTCTGTTTGTATGTGTGACTGTCTCTGTTTGTATGTGGCTGTCTCTGTTTGTATGTGTGGCTGTCTCTGTTTGTATGTGTGGCTGTCTCTGTTTGTATGTGTGGCTGTCTCTGTCTGTATGTGTGTCTGTTTCTGTCTGTATGTGTGTCTGTTTCTGTCTGTATGTGGCTGTCTCTGTTTGTATGTGTGACTGTTTCTGTCTGTATGTGTGGCTGTCTCTTTGTATGTGTGTCTGTTTCTGTCTGTATGTGTGGCTGTCTCTGTTTGTATGTGTGGCTGTCTCTGTTTGTATGTGTGACTGTTTCTGTCTGTATGTGTGGCTGTCTCTTTGTATGTGTGTCTGTTTCTGTCTGTATGTGTGGCTGTCTCTGTTTGTATGTGTGGCTGTCTCTGTCTGTATGTGTGTGTTTTCTGTCTGTATGTGTGACTGTCTCTGTTTGTATGTGTGGCTGTCTCTGTTTGTATGTGTGGCTGTCTCTGTTTGTATGTGTGGCTGTCTCTGTCTGTATGTGTGTCTGTTTCTGTCTGTATGTGGCTGTCTCTGTTTGTATGTGTGGCTGTCTCTGTTTGTATGTGTGGCTGTCTGTTTGTATGTGTGGCTGTCTCTGTTTGTATGTGTGACTGTCTCTGTTTGTATGTGTGGCTGTCTCTGTTTGTATGTGTGGCTGTCTCTGTTTGTATGTGTGGCTGTCTGTTTGTATGTGTGGCTGTCTCTGTCTGTGTGTGGCTGTCTCTGTTTGTATGTGTGGCTGTCTCTGTCTGTATGTGTGTCTGTTTCTGTCTGTATGTGTGACTGTCTCTGTTTGTATGTGTGGCTGTCTCTGTTTGTATGTGTGGCTGTCTCTGTTTGTATGTGGCTGTCTCTGTCTGTATGTGTGTCTGTTTCTGTCTGTATGTGTGGCTGTCTCTGTTTGTGTGTGGCTGTCTCTGTTTGTATGTGTGGCTGTCTCTGTTTGTATGTGTGGCTGTCTCTGTTTGTATGTGTGACTGTCTCTGTTTGTATGTGTGGCTGTCTCTGTCTGTATGTGTGGCTGTCTCTTTGTATGTGTGTCTGTTTCTGTCTGTATGTGTGGCTGTCTCTGTTTGTATGTGTGACTGTTTCTGTCTGTATGTGTGGCTGTCTCTTTGTATGTGTCTGTTTCTGTCTGTATGTGTGGCTGTCTCTGTCTGTATGTGTGTCTGTTTCTGTCTGTATGTGTGGCTGTCTCTGTTTGTATGTGTGGCTGTCTCTGTTTGTATGTGTGGTGTCTCTGTTTGTATGTGTGGCTGTCTCTGTTTGTATGTGTGACTGTTTCTGTGTATATATCTCTGGTTGTCTGTCTCTGTCTTCGTCGTTTTATGAGTTTTGTATAAGTGGAAAAGGAGGAGGAGGGACCTGGAACACTAGGGAAGGAGACCTGGACGACGGGGAGGAGGAGGAGGACCTGACAGTAGGGAGCTGGTCGAGAATCGTCCAATTCCAGCGTCACTCGTTCCCAAGATTTCGATTTTTTGTGTGTGTTATTTCAGAAACAAATCACCTCCACTCTTGTCCTTTTCCTTCCCCCCCTCACTACCACAACTACTACCTCCTCTCACTACCACAACTACTACTACCCCTCCCTCTCACTACCACAACTACTACCTCCCTTTCACTACCACAACTACTACTACCTCCCTCTCACTACCACAACTACTACTACCCCCTCACTACCACAACTACTACCCCTCCCCTCTCACTACCACTAACACATCATTTAACAACTAACAAACATCATTTAAAACTCACTACTTTTCACTACTCACACACACTCCCTCTCCTTTACACTCCACAACTACTACCCCTGCCTCACTACCACAACTACTACCTACCCTCCACTCCTACCCACCACAACTACTCCCTCCTCCTACCACCATCAACACCACTACTATTACTACTACCCTCTCTCATACCACCACTACTACCACCATCACCACTACTCGCCCCGTTTCTACCAGTGTTATGTACCGCCACCACCACCATCCACTACTACCACAACAACTATCTCGACTGCAGTGGCTTCACCTAAGGCAACAGCAGTGTAATTTAATCTGGTTTGACATCTTAATCCCACGAGTACAATGTCACCTCAGGGGATAAGTCATCGTATTCAAAAGGTTGAGACATCGTACTCAAGGCGGGGTTAAGGTATTGTACTCAAGAAAGGGTTAAGGTATTGTACTCAAGAAAGGGTTAAGGTATTGTACTCAAGAAAGGGTTAAGGTATTGTACTCAAGAAAGGGTTAAGGTATTGTACTCAAGAAGGGGTTAAGGTATTGTACTCAGAAAGGGCTAGTATTGTACTCAAGTGATTAAACATGATTTTAATTATCACTCAAGTAAAGATCAAATTCTTCACCTGAAAATTCTTCACTGGTTCAGTATAAACCTAACCTAACCAACCCCTCTTAGCCTAACCTAACCTAACCAACCCTCACCTATCCTAACCTAACCAACCCTCACTTAACCTAACCGTCACCTATCCTAACCTAACCTAACCTAACCTAACCTATTCTGGGTCGAGGTTTAAAGTAGAGTTTAACGATGTGGCCTCATGTTCAAAGCCAGTAGTTGAGTGGCTTTACAGGTGGCTTTATACGTCATCAGTTGGGGTAAGGGAGGTTAGGTTTAGTTAGAGTAAGTTAGGTTAGATTAGGTTAGGATTAGGTTAGGTTAGGTTTAGTTAGAGTAAGTTAGGTTAGATTAGGTTAGGATTAGGTTGGGTTAGGTTAGGTTAGGTTGGTTTAGTTTGGGTTAGGTTAGGTTAGGTTAGGTTAGGTTTAGTTAGAGCAAGTTGGTTAGATTAGGTTAGGATTAGGTTAGGTTAGGTTAGGTTAGGTTATGGGATTGGTGTGTGAAGAATGTTAGTTGTGTGTGTGGTGGAGGTGATGATTAATGGTTCTCTGTTGTTTGTGAGGGGCAGGTAGGGAGGGTAGGGGCAGGTGAGGGAGCAGGTAGGGGAGGTAGAGAACGTAGAGACGGTAGGGGAGGAGGGAGCGGGTGGGGACAGGTGGGGAGGTGGGGGCAGGTGGGGAGTGGGGAGCCAGATGGGGGAGGGGAGCAGGTGGGGAGGGTGGGGACAGGAGTGGGGGGCAGAGTGGGGAGGTGAGGAGCGGGTGGGGGCCAGGTGGGGGCAGGTGGGGCGGGTGGGGGTGGGGGCGGGTGGGGGGTGGGGACGGGTGGGGGGGGTGGGGAGGTGGGGGTGGGGGCGGGTGGGGAGGTGGGGAGGGACGGGTAGGGAGGGTGGGGGTGGGTGGGGACAGGTGGGGGAGGTAGGGGACGAGGTTGGGGACAGGTGGGGAGGTGGGGACGGGTGCAGGGGGACGGGTGAGGGACGGGTGGGGACAGGTGGGGTGGGGGGCAGGTGGGGTGGGGCAGGGTGGGGGCCAGGGTGGGGGCACAGGTGGGGTGGGGGCCGGGTGGGGAGGTGGGGACCAGGTGGGGCAGGGTGGGGTGGGGCAGGTGGGGGGTGGGGCAGTGGGGGTGGGGAGGGGACGGTGGGGTAGGGATCTCCACAATTACATTTCAGGATGCTATCATTCTGCCAAATTCTGAAATAATTATGCTAGGCCTCACCATTTCCTCCAATTTGTACTAGAAATCACACATCATTAATATAGCTGCTGCCTCCCGAAAGCTGGGAATGCTGCAGATGCCAGAAACTTACCCCAGCAGTTGCTCCATATATAAGGGATCTTATCTGTCCTAACTTGAGTACTGCTCTCATATCTGGGGTGGCTCGTCTTCTGTCCAACTGTTAGATAGGATGGAATCAAGGCATGTCGTCTTATTAACTCTCTCAGTCGAACAATCTCCTCCTTTCTCTTCGCCACAATGTTGTTTCACCTCTTACAGGTACTTTAACGGGCAATGTTCGGTGGATTTGGCATCCGTACCGCCAGCAGGCCGTGGGCTCGTAACACACCTGTCTTGCCCGCGGTGCCCACCGTTTCTCGCATGTGGACGCACAGAATAGCCCGTTATGGTACCTCCTTTCTCCCTCACACAGCCAAACTTAGAATGCTTTGCCTTCTTTTTGTGTTTCCATGCTCTCACAATCTGTCTCACTTAAAAGTTGGTTTTCCGGCATCTTCGCGGTGTAGATTAACACAGAATAACCTTTTTCTTTTATTTTAAATTTCTTTCTGTTTCACCCCCAGGCCTCGTTGTGGGTCGTTTGACCTGTGCCTGGGCCAAAAAAAGAAGAAGAAGTAGGGGAGGTAGAGCAGGTAGGGGTAGGTAGTGGTTGTTAGAGCAGGTAGGGTAGGGGTTAGAGATATAGTAGGGGTAGGGTAGGGGTTGTTAGGAGCAGGTAGAGTGGTAAATAGTAGGGGTTGTTAGAGCAGGTAGTTGTTAGAGCAGGTAGGGGGTTGTTAGAGCAGGTAGGGGGAGGTAAGAGCAGGTAGGGGAATATGTCATCGCCCCTTATAAACGCAACAACCGTCTTCTCTTATTTTCACATTATTGTAAAACCTTCTTGTGATTTAGTTGTTGTTTATTTATGTTTTACAACCGAGGGATTTTTATTTTATTCTGTATTTTCTTCCAACAACATAAAGAGTGGCGCAAGTTCATATAGGATATTGTTGTTGGTAAAGGGATTTATGTGCCACCCTATATGCTTCCCCGTTTGTGTTTAAGTCGATTCTTTTGTTTAACGTGATATAGTTGAGGTTGTTTTGGTCATCATGCCTTATATATTCTCCATTAGATCATATATACATTAGCCATCCCACCCAGATTATTTCACCCGTTGATTAATCACCCCTAAAGCTACCTGAGGGGGTGGGGGCACTTTTCCGTTGAGTCGAGTTTAATTGGTTTTAACCATTTGTATCGATTTTGGTCCTCAAGTGATCAAGTTTTTCAAAATGGATAAAATATTCAGTATATTTCAACGATACCAAACATTCTAAAAATATTTATCATTTCACATATGATTTAAATGTTACTGAAACTGATTATTTATAGAATTTACGAAGTTGTTTAGTCTTGTCGAGAATTTCACAAACAATTTCCCGGGAAAAGTGAAGGTTCTGTCGTCAGCTGAGAGTGTTGCGGGAAAAGATGCCTGCCACCTGGTTACAGTAAACAAGACCAACTGGAGGCCTCCCTGTTTAGGAAAAGCGTTGAACTCATTAAATTCTTGGTGAGTGTTTTGTTTAGAGCGCAATATTATCAGAAACATTGTAAAAAGTCGATAAGTATAACAAGTCTAATTAACAACAATATAAGTTTAAAGTGTAATTAACAAGTCTTATTTAACGACAGTAATTTAACAAGTCAAATTTAACAACAGTAATTACGAGATCTAATTTGTAGCAGCTAACTAACAAATACCTATTTCACAATCTAATTTAATAACAGTAATTAACATCAATCTAATCAACAACAGTGTAATTTAACGAGTGAATTTAACAGAATAATTTAACAATAATAATTTAACAACCGTGTAATTTAACAAGCGTATAGGATAATGTTGGGGGTCTTCTCTCTCGTCAAGCTGTAGAGACAACTTTATAAACCATGATGGAAATAAGACGTGAACACTGCCGCTACATCTTGTGTCGTAGTCGTGTCTGGGTGACATGTGTCGTAGTAGTCGTGTCTGGAGGTGACATGTCGTAGTCGTGTCTGGAGGTGACATGTGTCGAGTGTATGAGGTGCATGTGTCGTAGTCGTGTCTGGAGGTGACATGTATCGTAGTCGTGTCTGGGGTGACATGTCGTAGTGTGTCTGGGTGACATGTGTCGTAAGAGTGTCTGGAGGTGACATGTGTCGTAGTCGTGTCTGGAGGTGACATGTGTCGTAGTCGTGTCTGGAGGTGACATGTGTCATGTGGAGTGTCTGGAGGTGACATGTGTCGTAGTCGTGTCTGGGTGACATGTGTCGCAAGAGTGTCTGGAGGCATGTCGTAGTCGTGTCTGGAGTGACATGTGTGGAATTTCTGGGTGACATGTCGTAGTCGTGTCTGGAGGTGACATGTCGTAAGAGTGTCTCTAGGTGACATGTGTCGTAGAGTGTCTGGAGGTGACATGTGTCATGAGTCGTGTGGGTGACATGTGTGTCAGCCAAGTGTCTGGAGGTGACGCGTAAGAGTGTCTGGGTGACATGTGTCGTAATCGTCTGAGGTGACATGTGTCGTAGAGTGTCTGGGTGACATGTGTCGTAGTCGTGTCTGGGTGACATGTGTCATGGGTATCGGATATGCTCTTAAATTAAGTCTTGTCTGTTTGATTGACGTTAAGTCGTGTCTTGGTTGGTTAGAGTAGTTTTAGGTTAATGCTTCGTAAGGTTCTGGAGGTGAGGTGAAGTTCGGTTGGGTTAAATGTCTTAGATAGTTTGGTTTTGGTTCGGTTAAGGAGCTTCGTAAAGTTTGGTTTGGTGAGGTGAAGTTTCTGGATTGAGTTAAGGTCTTGGACATGTTTGGTGAGGTCTAGGTTGGTGCTCGTTAGGTCTGGATTTGGTTCGGTCAGAAACCGATATGTTAAGTGAGGGATTGGGTCGGGGCTTCAATTAGGTTAGTTTAGGTTAGGTGAATTTGGTTGGGTTAGGAACGGATGGGTTAGGTTTGGTTCAGTTAGGGGCTTCGTAGGTTTGGTTTGGACAGTTAGGGGCTTTAGGTTTGGTTAGATTTGGTGAGGTTAGGATTTGGGGACCCGGTTACATTTAGTTTGGTTTATTTAGGTTCAGTACACTATTAGAGGATTAGGATTAGCTAACAACTCAAAACCTCAGCTAAAACCCAAACCCCAAAACCTCCTTCAAACCTCAGCAAATCATCCTTAAACCTCAGCTACGACCTCGTGTCAGAGAAATGGTGAGAAAAATTAGCTTCACTTGTAGTCCTGGGATTAGTAAGTCTCCTAATTCCTGTAAAAACATCTCCCAGATAAAACACCTCAAAAGCAACGTAAAAACTGTATAGCTCCTGCCCCAAACAAAACTCATTTTTCTCTCTTTCTCCAATCTCTCCTGTCCCCTCCTCCTCCTCCTCCCCCCCTCCCTCTCTCCTTCCCCTCCATCTTCCTTCCCTCCCCCTTCTCTCCCACCCTCCGTCAGACCTGCTTTTTCTTTCTTTCTCTCACTATCAGCCCCTCCTCCTTTTGTACTCTCGTCAACTCCCTTCCCTCCCTCCCCTCCTTGCCGTCCTTTCACTTCTTTGCCCTCCTTCCCCCACCCCTCCCCTCCCTTGCCCTCCTTTTCCCTCCCTTACACCTCTTCCCTCCTTGCCCTCCTTTCCCTCCTTGCCTCCTTTCCTCCCTTGCCCTCTTTTCCTCCCTTGCCCTCCCTTTCACCCCTTGCCCTCCTTTCCCTCCTTGCCTCCTTTTCCTCCCTTGCCCTCCTTTCCCTTCTTTTCCCTCCTTTCCCTCCTTTCCCTCCTTTTTCCCTTCTTTGCCCTCCTTTCCCTCCCTTGCCCTCCACTTTTCCTCCCTTGCCCTCTCCTTTCCGTCCTTTGCCCTCCTTTCCCTCCTTGCCTCCCTTTTCCCTCCACTTTGCCTTCCTTTCCCCTCCTTTTCCCTACCTTGCCCTCCCTCCTTTCTCTCCCTCTAACCTACACTCCTTCTTCCTTCCCTCGTTGGAACACTTCCTTCTCCCTGTCCCTTTTCCCCTCTTCTATACCTTTCTTTGCTCTCAGTGAGCTTTCCCTCCCCCCCCACCTCAAGTAACCCCACATCTACCTACCTCCGGCGCCAGCGCTTCCTTTTCCCTTTCTATACACCTTCTCTCCTTAAGGAAAAAGGATCAGAGGAATAAAAGATCCCCGACGTTCATTTGTTTATAATAAGTTGACTCACTGTCACCTAAAGTGGCTCTATGGGGCTCTTTTTTAAAGCCAGATGGGGCAAAACAGTGCACCCCCAGGTGACTAATGTATTTAGAGGCTTTGGAGTGATTGTCTTTGAACCCCGGGTGGCTAATGTGGCCGACCCAGGGTGATTAATGTGGGGCTTGGAGTGATTGTGTTCCAGGCTGGTGATTAATCAATAGAGCGGGTGACTAATGTTAAACCTGATTAATGTTTGAATGGGTGATTGTGTAAACCCCAGTGATTAATGTTAGAAATGGGTAACTAATGTTAGAGCGGGTGATTAATGTATTGGAGCGGGTGACTAATGTTAAACCCCAGTGATTAATGAAGGCAGTGAGTGTCTTCGACTTGGGTGATTAATATTAAAGCCAGGTGATTAAATCTTTAGAGCCGGGTGACTATTTATAGCCCCCGGGTGATTAATCTTCTATAACCCCGGAGGTGGTTAATCTTGAGAGCCCCGGGCAGTTGATGTTCCTAGAGCCCCGGAGTGATTAATGAGAGCCCGGGTGATTCGTCTTGAGAGAGCCCAGGTGATTAATGTAACAAAGAGCCCCGGGTGATTAATGCAGAGCGGGTGATTAATGTTAGAGCCGGGTGATTAATATTGAGAGCGCTGGAGAGAGAGAGAGAGAGAGAGAGAGTCAAGTTTGGAAGTAACTGAAAATAATCAGTTTGTTGCTCAAAGTTCATTAATATTTATTGTAGCTGTATTATTATTATTATTATTATTGTTATTTATTATTATTATTATTATTATTATTATTATTATTATTATTGTGCATTTTTTAGCAGGGGAGGAGAAAGGGTTCAGGTCTTGAGAAAAAAGAGGTGGAGTGGAGTGAAGGGGAGGGTAGGGAGGAAAGAGGAGGGGCTCCTGGGGAGAGGGAGGGTGAAGGAAGGCTCTCTGGGCAGGTGTATTGTGTAGGAAGTGGTGCCTGTGCAGCCAATCACGGATGGCTGGCCCGTATGTGTATGCATGTGTGTGTGTCCTTTCACTCAGTTAGGCCTACATGTGGTCTGCCCTCTTTTGCCTTCATTTTGCATAACACCACTCCCCTAAATATTACCCTTTCTTCTCCCTCACTCCTTCTCTCTCTCACTTGTTGCATGTCACCCGACATTCAATAATCCGCCGTTTCGCCGCGTCGCCTGACAAGAGAAATCCTCTGGATGTTACGTTTACTTGTCTCTCCAGAACCCATACGGCCATCTCCTGAAATGCACGGCCGTAAAGTTTCACCAGTTGGCCGGTGGCCTTAACCTGCTATTTGGAGAAACACTCCTTCTGTTGCATCAACTACCGCTCAAGGACTGCATTTGAGAGCCTCTTTCTCTCGGTTTGTCTTCTCCAAAGTCAAAATACATCGTGACATTTGTATTTATTTCAGATTCTCACATTTTCTTGTCGTTTTGGCTTGTAAGCATTACCGTGACCCCTAAAAATCATGCATCCCCAGGTTGAGAACGTTTTGGGTATAATGCCTCTGGCAGTGTATCCCTCAAGCATATGTGAACAAAACTAAATGTGAAAGTGTGGCCAGGCGGACATACTGGCCCACATGAGCTACTAAATCCTCGACTGTATTTAGATAGAACCTTTTGAAATTAAACACACGTGAAACGGCACAACACTTCATACCTCTAATGGCTGAGGCACATTTTGAATTGTATCACTTTTGCAATTGAACTATATGGTTTCTCATGTAGAACTGAAATACACAGTAATGGCAAGATACTTCTCAGGCAAATGTGAATAACTTAAAGTGTGAGGCCAGGGCATACTGCCTCACACGCCCATAATAACTCCCCGCATTTGTGAATAAGTTACCCTTTATGTATAGAAAATAAACAGATCATTATGGTGAAATACTGTGTAACATTCAGTGCATAGCCATCCTGACAACTTGAGGGTTAGTTATACTGACCTTTTGTGAACTCTATAAGCAATCATGCGCTACCGCCTGGGGTGAGTACAGAGGTGCTAATAAACTAAGCACTGTAAATGGCAAAATTAAGACAATAATTCCTGATCAACCATATTGTTGTATGGTTAGTATATAGGGTTGTGGGGTGACCTTTCTTAGCTCAGGTTGGCTTGTTCTCTCTGGCATGTGTACAGTAACAGTGATGTACATGGTGATGTGGTCTTGTCCTCTGCTGATGTAGTGATGATGGTTGGTCAAGGTTCATACTGTCATGGGGCCCACTCTCTACCTCTCTTTCTCTCTCTCTCTCTCTCTCTTCTCTTCTCTTCTATTCTCTCTCTCTCTCTCTCTCTCTCTCTCTCTCTCTCTCTCTTTGGGTTCCTTCTTCTCCCTCTTCTTTGGACCTCCCTCCACGTCCCTCCCACCTGGCACTTCCTTGCCACGCCCAGCTCACGGCTCCTCCGACACCCACTTGTTGTGGTAGAGAATTATGGCTTGACTGAACCTTTGTCGGAGGTAGTTTACAAGTCCATCACAGTTGAAGTGTGTTGGGGAAGGAAGTGAAGTCCGCCGCAGGTGGTCAGGTCAATCTGTGTTGGGAGGTGACTGACCAGACTATGCAGGGGTCGAGGTTCCTGCAGCGATAATTGTGGCCCCGACGGTTGGGGCCCCAAAATCGAAGGCTTCACGATATTTTTGTACGATAATTTCTCTCTCTACGTGTCTGCCCAAGGTAAAACTCAGTGTATTTTTCATGGTGAATTCTTTAATTTGAGGATAATTAGACTTAGGTTTTTGTTTTGTTTTTTTGAATGTGAATCAGTCAGATTATGTGAATGTGGGAGGGATTCTTGAAAATGGGGTAAAGGAGCAAATGGATAAAGGTTTATAAATAGAGTTTGTAAAGTAAATAAGACTAGAGGCTTATCAAGAGGTGGTCTAACTAGTTCAGCATATATAAAGGAGGACAAACATATAATTTGATTCATGTAGACGCACAGTATAGAGCACATCCAGAAGGCTATTTATTTCCTACTGTCACAACACTCCATCACCACAATCACCTGCGTCGTCACCACATTATGCCACCACCCATCTCGTCATTCTCTGACCACACCACCACCTGGCAATATCCAGCCAATCTGATGGAAGATATCATGGTGGTAGGAGGAGGGGGAGGGAGGAGATTGCACAGTTGAATAAGTGAGTCATAGCACTGATAGCACTTATGACGCCAATGCTTAGCACATTTTGGGTCACTGAGGAGAATTCTGTGCATCCTGCTGGTTGTCTCGCATCATCTCTAACGTGTCTCTCTCTGTCTCTGCAGGTAGGTGTTAACAGTGGTCGGTCGTCGTCTGGTTTTAGTAAGTGTGTGTGTGTGTGTGTGTGTGTGTGTGTGTGTGTGTGTGTGTGTGTGTGTGTGTGTGTGTGGAGTGTGTGTGTGTTTACCTCCAGTTTGTGTATGATTCTCTCTACTACAATATAGGTTGGCAGAGGTTGGTGAGAACAAGAATCTTTTGAAGTTCCAAATGATTAAATTATTAATGGTCAACCTTCATTTGCTCTCAGGTGCTTCCTTAGATAGAACAAAGTAAGTATACTGAGATACTGATACATTACTCACCTCCCCGGCGAAACAAAATAATAATAATTCAATATTTAAAAATTCTGAGGACTATTCATATCTCTGACTTAACTCTCTGAAGCGAAAATTTCTTACGGCGAGATTTTTTGCTGAATTCTCACGAAAGTCCTGATGTGTTTGCCATATAGACGCTGTTTATGGGATGGAAAATACAGCCCATTACGATATATTGCTGGCTCTTCCTGCCTATCACTGCTGCTGGGCATCGAATATGGGTTAAATTCACGTGTGCAGAGTGTGTAGGTGGACCTGGGTGAGTCACTCCAGAAACACAGCAACTTCATTTGACCCTAACTTCTCAAAACTTAACTTCCTCGTGTGTGTGTAATAACATGCTCTTATATATATTAATAAATATACAATGACAGCCATGTGTGTGTGTGTGTGTATGTGTGTGTGTATGTGATTCACCTCCTCCTCTCTCATCTCTGCCACCATACCAGACGATACTAGTCATTTGCCTACTGAGAGAGGTCAGAGGTCAGAGGCCAGGAGGTGGGGAAGAAAGACTTGAAGCAGCCATAGTGGAGGATTGGCAAGAAAGAGGGGAGGGAGCAATACATCGCTTC
>NW_024741576.1:0-63086 GCF_018991925.1 Homarus americanus
ATCATTGTGCTTTACGTTCGGTTACGTATTACTAGGCTAATAAAGCTTATTATAATGTAGTAAGATTTTTAAACTTTGAAATATTTTGAATTCTTTTACAGGTAGACCAAATCAACTATATGCTCATCAACTTCATAACACATTAAGCTGACATACTCTAATTGCTTTTGAGTATGCTAAAATTTACCATCAGTAGAATAAATGCAAAATCTACACTACTATATTTATGAATAAATAAAACCACAATAAAAAGCATCCATTTGTAACAAGTAAAAATACTTGAGAGTGAATCATAGCTGCACAAGTTCTGTTTGTAATCCAAATTTCTATAAACTAGTATATTTTTGGACTGAAATGTTAAATATGGTGACATATCCTTTTTGATAAGCTTGTTTGAAATATAATACTTTCTTGACATGATTCGTAGTGGATGTGGCGTTACATACTATAAAAATGTCATGCATGATTTGTAAAACATTTTTGCATAAAAGGGAAAAAGTTCTGAAAGCTAACATCTTTTAAACCAATGTATAAGGTTCTGCAAGAGTTTTGTAAAATATTTTACAATTGAATGTCTCAGGCAGTATCTGTACATCCTGACAGCACTATTGACATCATTTGTGCTCTTTATTTAAATTGCTCTGAGGAGATTGCGTAAAACAGGACAGAAATCCATAATTTCGGTAAGCTTTACTTTAGTTTCATTATAGGGTAATGATTTGTTTATGTACAGTATATGTGCAGTAGTTAGCATAGTTATAATTAGTGTACTTCATTATTTTGATAGTAGAGAAAAAGAACTTGAAGTGCTTTTTCCATTTTACACATTGTCAGACCAGCAAAAAAGAGGTGCCATTTCAGATAAATTGGGCATTAAAATGGCATGAGTGTGCTATAAAATAAACAAAAGCATATTAGTACAGTATGCAGGCCTGTCATTGGGTGTTCAGACTAGCCCAGTTCACTACCCACATCTCTTCATCGTTAGGTTTTCCTATTTAAGCTGTCTGTTAATTCTGCTAATATTCCAACACATTAGGCCCCAACTATTGCCAAGACTGCAATGTGAATGTGGGATGCATCAGCACAGCTCAATGATTCTTATTACTGAAGATTGGATTCATTGGGCAGCCTGGCTGGGTGGTGTCAGCAGGCATGACTGCTGCTGTCTACAACTCTTAACAAGCACATGTATGCTGGAATCCAGTGCTTCTATGTTTACACACTAGTGTTGTTGGGTTTTACTTCTAATAAGTATTGTATAGCCAAACAAAAAAATTTATTTTTTTGTAAAGTGTATTCAAATTTAAAAACATAGCTAAAGTAGGAACAACCATATGTGGTAGAAACAATGTCAGTGGGCATAAAAAGAATATGATATTCTTCTTAACTATTTATCAAAATGTATATTTTGGTTGGTTGATTTGGGGTCTATTGCTTGTTACTATTTTATGACCATCATTGTTCAATTGCAATGTTTGGTGGGGTCACCTAGATTGACCTTTCACAGTTATCTCTGGCCATGACTTACAGTGGTGAGATATAATCATGTACATGCCATCATAAGCTCTTGCATTTAAATTACTAAATATTTATCTAGTGCTGTGTGACATTAGAACAGACCAACACTACTGAAACCTAAAGAGTTATGGAAGAATACCTAATCAAAATGCACAAGGTGAGAAAATGGTGTTGCAGATGGATTATAATTTTAATTTACTGCTCTGCAAATAACTTGAACTTTGGAAGCGAAATTCTGTTGGAGACAAATTTTTAGTCATAGTTTATAAGTGCAGTATACTATATAGAAAATATTTGGATTTTGAAGACACACACTCTCTCTAGAGGTGTGACTTTACAGTAAATCGCCACTAATTTTGTTTGAATTTTTTGATGAAAATCTAAAAAAATTAACTAATAAAAATAAAATTGTCATTCTGCACGGAAGACTTTGTGTTGACCAAGATCCTGTGGTAACATGTTGGCCCTATAGGACAGCCTAGGGCTAATTTTCCAGCCAAGACCAATTTCCCTTCTCATATGATTTTGCTTCAACATCTGGAATCACTGCATCCTTTGTGTTTTCCAGTAATGTAACCCCATGAATGTTAGTTGTTTCAACAGATTTTAATGTATTTATCAAACTATTGAAGTGTGGCAGCGAAGATGACAAATGTTAGTGGGATATATTGATCTGGTTGTTGGGGCTTGCATTCAACTTAATATTGGTGTGTTCCATGAAAATAATACTCCTACCACAATGAACAGGACATCAATCAATAAAGAAAATTAACCCAGTCTTTACTGTGAGAACAAACATACATATACTGCATTAATAATACAGTACTGTATATATTTACTTTCTACTATATTCATTTATTCTAAGATTTATTTACTATTTTATATATCTTATAAGTAGAAATTTCTAAAATAAGTTGCCCATGGTATGAAAATATATATGCACAAAATAAAAAAATTATAAGGGCAAAATAGCTACAATAATTTTAATGAACCTCTAACCTCTGGTAAGTTCAAAATTATTTCCTGTAGCAGTTGGAATGTTGTGATTGTTTCAACAGCATATCTTTCTTGGTGTGTGTATATATCTATCTGTTGACCGAGAAAAAGCTGGCTTAAGTTGAAAAAGAGGCAGAAAAAGGCCTGTGTAATCTACTCTAATAATGCAACCTTACATACCCGGGCTGTGATATAATGTACTCTCGGGTCCCACCTGCACTCTGAAAATTTTTCCATTGGTTCCATTTCTTATGGTAATAAGTAGAACCTGGACCTGAAAAAACATGCGTACCAGGTAGAAAGTGATGTGCGTCAGTAGTCAGACAGCTACAGATATTTTCTCATCTGGGTGTACTTTTGCTTTTTCTAGCATTTCTCATCCCTTGTTTAATTGTTGGAACCTCTGTTGAGCTTTCTCTCTCCTTGGTGAGTCTTTAGATATTTGTTGTGCATTTCTTGATGGCAGCAGCAATGGCAGCAAAGTATCTTGTTACTTGAAGGTTTGGGAGAGTTTGGGGCATGGATGGCTGAGCGGAATCTTCTTGCTTTGGGACAAGTAGTAAATGAATCTAAAGGAACCTGAAAATCCATTACAACATCAGAGCAAATTTTGAAAATCTACACACACTCACATTGGGTCTCATTTTGTGTGTGTTTCTGCATTTTTTGGATTATCGTTACAATTGGTTTTGAAATGTAATCATAGTTTATAGTTTACGGAAGGAAACATTGGGTAGTCTTGGGTATTAGTATTAGCTTTTAATCTTGTGATCTTTTTTTTTTTTTTTTTTTTTGGTTATAGCTATATTGGTGATTTTGGTTAATGGACATTTTATGATGTATCAGTAAATGAAGTAAAAACAACCTGACAAACTTTTGTATTCACCCCCACCTCCTTTAGACGTTTACACATGGTGTCATCTTGCCTATCAATTGCTAGGCATTATTATATATAGTTGATCATTTACTGTGTCCCCGATAATGTTATTATTTTTGTAAAAATATTTTTTTTAATGGAACTGACTTTGATAGGCATTACTTTATATTTTGTCTTTATTCAGGCATGTTGGGTCATGAGACCAGCTGTTTGCTTTGTGTGCATTATGTTAAGTGTCTTGAACACTAAATTGATATTTTTACACAAATGAGGAGTTTATATATTTTGTGGGTGTTTGTTCTACAGGTTAGTAGTTCTCTTTGTAGAAATATTTTTCTAGACATAGTTTCCTTCTTATCTCTAACTTTTTATTTCTCTTGCTCTACTTTTTCTATTTTTTTTTGTTTTCTTTTTTAATTTCTCTTATCTCATTCTTTTTCTTGTTTCCTTGTCATTTGGAAGGTGAGTGAGTGTGAGGAAAGGAGGTGAGAGTTTGAGGGTGTGCGTTGCCCCTAAAGGGTTGTATCGTTTCTCTCTCAGCAGTGTGTGCCTGCTGTATCAATAGGTTTATTTATTTAATATATTTATTTATATGTAGCTTTAGGATTTAACTAATCAGGGTTATTTGGGGTAAAAAATGGTATTTTTAATTAATTAGAACTGGTTTTACATTTAATATCAAGGTATTTCCCATACCTATGTCTTGGCTGGAATGGTGGGGCTAGCTGTTGCCTGCGTTCACCAGTTTGTTTTATTTATTCATTTACCTATGGCTTTCCGCGACTTACAGGGAGTTAGGGACCCAAATCCAGGTTGTAAGTTGAGGCTAAGTAAAAATGCTTAAATAATAAATAGAAAATCTAGATAGGTTTCTCTTTTCTTCTCAGCTCAGCTTCTCCTTTTACACTTGTAGCCATTTTTAAAGGTGAATTACAAACAAAATTTTGTCTGTTATGGGGTTGGGATTCGAGATGTATTTGATGAAATTTTTTTGAATGGGCAGGTTGATGGCTGGAATTAATTAGTCTAAATGTGGTAGTTCTGATAGTGAGGATGTATTTATTCTCCTTGGATCTGCCTATTATGGTGTATGTTTCATCATAAATAACATCTGTGGCGTTAAATATATAACAAAATACAATACAGTATATAATTTGGCTTCATATGGGCAAGCTAGTCAGGGGTTGCTTTGTGCTGTTCTACCGTAATTTCTTCCCTGTTCAGTTTATTCCTCTCTCTGTAAGTGGGGGGGACTGGTGTGCCATTTGCCCAGTTTGTTTGTTATTTTACTTTAATTCTGCAGTCAGGCTATTATTTTTATATGTTATCACATTACAGGAATTTGCCAGGGATAATGTGTTCAAGTTTTGGAAGGGAGTTCAGCGTTACTTTTAGCTAATAACTTGGTAACTTGGTTTGGGTGAGGACAACGGTAGCCTGTGGCAGGTGATGTGCTTGTACTGAAGTGTTATGAAGAATGTGGCAAGTGTGGTGGTTGGTGGGGCAGTCATCTGCAAGCTTTGTGAGGTGGTGAGAACAAGTGAGTGGGTGTTAAGAGACGGGGTATCCACTTCCGGACATCTTTACAGAAGAGCGGAAGATAGCCAGTGATTTTGAGACATGAGAGGTATTGTAGTGGTGTGGTGGTGCTGGTAAGACCAAAGGCATGACTCAGCAGCAGGTGGCAAGGTTCTCGCAGGTTGAAGAACTCAAGGATGATTTGCGTGTTGGGCAGCTGCCATGATGATGAACTCCGTTTGAATTTGGGCAGTCTGGTTGAGACCTTACAGACAACTTGCAGGGAATTTATTAAGCATTGCGCAAGCTCTTATACCACCTGTTTTTGCCTCAACAATGTGAAGAAATCAAGGGAATTCAGTGACAGATTTCTACTTGGAGATTGGTGAAGCTTGGTTGCTTTTAATGTCTGGGTTGGTTTTGAAGCTCTGAATATGAATATTGCCTACTCAGATCACATTGTCTCCCAGGGCTTTTTGCCTCACTATTTGATTGGAAGCATGAATATTTGTTTATTTAATATAACAGATGCGTAATGGCATTATTTGTCGTTTTTGGAAGATTAGGTTGGTTTTAGTTATTGCTAGGTAAAGGTTTGACGTTCCATTACATAAACAATTTAACGCTGTTAAATGCATTTTACTAGTGCGGATATCAGGATGTGTGTGAAAGGTGTATCAGTTACATTTTAAAGATGGTTGATCTCCTGATACAGTACATATATTTAAAAAGAATTCAATAATATATGTTTTTGCAAAAGTATTTTTATTGCCTTTCCATACATAAGGTAGTAGTTATTACTTTAACTTAATTTATTAATTTGCATTTTCCAAATAAGGGGTGGCGAATTTAACTTCAGTTAAGTGGGATTAACAATTTTATAGGTTTTTCACACTAACTTAGTATATAAACGGTAAAAATATTCCTTAAAGTTAGCTAGATTTATGTTTTCATGCCATTAATTTGATTAAACTGGATTTACTGTGATCGTCAGACAAAAATACAACATAGGGGTGACTTACACAACAAACGAGTGCAACACATAGGCTCATAAGTTGGAATAAAACACAAGGACTCTGCGGAAATTAGGTGTAGTCCTCAAAGTGAAGACAATGATGAATATATTAAGAACATTATTGATATTAGTTTTCATTTTTGACTCAATTTTATCTACATCATGTAACTAGGAAAACTCCTATAATGGTTCTAATGCGATTCATATTTAAGACCTTGGTTAATTTAATTTGGGACTCCATTCAATTTTACACCATTATTTTCTTCATTTCAAGTAATCAAAAATAAAGCAAAATTACATTTTCTTATAAATAATAACTAAATCGATATATATTATAAAAATCTGCTTTCAGGAGGCTGCAGACTTGTGAAGATGGCCTTCCAGCATCGCTAAATAGTAAACTCATGCAGCTAGTGGGACCTTTTGTTTTCACGCATCTGAACAAGAAAAGGAGAAAAAACATTCTCAGGTTTCTTACGGCTCATTTTTGTGTCCTATTCAGCATGGACAAAGAGCAAGACATGATAGAGCTGGTTCAAAACTACAAGATGTGTTAAAAGCGATATGAAAAGGTTTGAGGGTCTGTGGATTATTATATGGAGCAAGCAATGAACATAATATTATTTTCTGAAGTGGATCCATTAACAGGAAGCATTAAAATTAACTGAGGACGTGAAAAACACACTTGACGTAATACCACCAACTTCAGGTACACCATCAAATTCAGCATCATAAGCAGCTGCAACAACTTCAGGTTCAGTAACAGTTTCAGCAACAGCTATGATATCTTTATGGAAAGCTTCAGCTTCAGCCAGAGTTGAACCTGATTGTGAAATCATCTGAGTAAAAACTCACATCATTGGCTGTCATATGTTTTAGACTTCGCCATTGTGAGTAAATTTTTTGTTTACATTAGTAAGTATTATTTAAAACATATATGAACAGTAATAAATGTTGCTTTGTATTCTTATGAAGAGAAATGACATGTTTTCACATCGCTTACATACAATAAGTTTAGTCTATTTCGTTTTACTTCACCATTAATGGTAACAGTGGGTACTTCTATTGTTCCATGTATTAACATTAAATAACATTACAGTTAACCCTCACTTTAGCGGTTAATGTAACCGGAGGGTCAGCGTAAAAGTGAGAAGCGCGTAAAGTGAATAACATAACATATGGGATTAATTGAAATGAGTCGGGCGATCCCCAAACTCCACTTTTTGTGACACACAACTATGTTGTAGTAAAAATATTATCTTGACTTTATGATGGTATGCACACACAATTAATAATTAAAATATCAATAATATTGGGTTTTTTACTCTTACATTAGTAGAAAAAATGGCTGGGCACACGGGGATGGGGGTTGGTTCGAGGCAGAGGGCAGATTATTGGCCCTCACCTTGTCACTTGTATCAAATGTATCACTATCACACAGGAGGCTCAGGAGGCCTCTTTGTCAAACTCCCAAAGTCCATATAAGTCCATATCCTCATAATTATCACTATCACTGACTTGGGCTGCTGTGTGGAGGGTGGCGGGTGAAGAACTGGTAATGTTTTTGATGACTGGGCGCCATGCTACCATGTTCGCAGCTTACACAACATAGCGGTTGGCGGGAGGTTTGGATCCAAAAATGGCGGCTGACTCGCCAGCCCCTCTCTTTACGTAAAGGGGTACACACACAGCGGAATGTGAGCATCCTGGGTTCGGCAGGGCACAGCGTAGCGTGTGAAGCGGGAATGCGGGACAGCGTAAAAGTGAGGTTAACTGTACAATACATACATATTAATTTTTTACATTAAGTTTACTACAACAACCAGGTTCTTATTTCTTCAGTTTCTTATGTTTTTTTAGAAGTAGAACCATACGTCATTAGTCCGCAGGGTGTTGTATACATGAGCAAAACAATGCCGTCTCATCTCTATTGTATAATAATACCATGTCATTCATTAACCCACATTTTGCGGGGAAGAAGTGAAAGCAGCGTAAGTGAACAACATAACATATAGGATTAATTGGAAATAGAGACGGGCCGACCCCCAGACTCCACTTTTGGCGACACTGCATTATATTTGTAATAAATTATCTTGACTTTATGATGGTATGCACACAATTTATTAAGAAATATCAATAATATTAGGTTTTTAACACTTACATTAGTAGAAAAAGATGGCTGGGCAGCAGGGATGGGAGTTGGTTCAGGCAGAAGGGCAGATTATGGCCCTCATCTGTATCACTTGTATCAATTGTATCACTATCCTACAGAGGCTTGCAGGGCTCTTTGTCAAACCCTCAGTCCATATCCTCACTAAAATTATCACTATCACTGACTTAGGCGGCTGTGGGTGGGTGGCAGGTGAAGAACTGGTAATGTTTTGATGACTGGGCGACATGCTTTCATGCTCGCCCGCTTACACAACATGGCGGGAGAGATGGCGGGAGGTTTGGATCCAAAAATGGGCTGTGGCCCGCTTTCTCATAAAAGGGTACTGCGCATGAGAATGTGAGCATCCTGGGTTCGGCAGGGCACGGCGTAAGCGTGGAAGCGGATATTGGGACGCGTAAGTGAGGGTTGACTGTATATAAACATAAATTCAATCAAATACATATGCAGCATCAATAATTTATCTTTTGTACATATTCTTAATAAGATAAAAGGCGGTTTCTTTAGGGAACAAGTATACATTGCTTTTCTTCCACTATCACTCTTTTTTCCTTTTTACATCAATGGTTACTTTTGATACATTAAATAACATGTTATCAAAACACACTTTTTTCATTAATTTTACTATAGCAATAACCAGGTTTTATTTTCTGGGTTTCAGATGGATAACTGACATTATAGGTGTTAGCTTACGGCAACAACAATAGCGTCCATCTCCTCTTGTGGGATATTATTATTGATTTATTGTATATATGTATAAGGTGCATTCATAAACATTATTTAAAGAATATAGTTTGGATTTTCATTAATTGTATTGTTTTGGGGTAAGAGGATAAAAATCCACACAAAGATATAAAGGTCACACTGGGAACACAACTCATATTATTGCATTATTTTAATGTTAATTAATGATTCATGATAGATGATTCACCTTGCACTGCAATATTGGAGGACACATTAGCGTTAGTTTATTGACTTTACTGTATTGCAATACAGTACAGGTATACTATAATGGTCCATCTATCTGGTATCAGAGATCTTTGCATACAAACATTATTTTAGTTTACTTTCTTCATTTTTTAACCATATTCAAAAATTGTAAGAAGGAAAAAACTTGCTTACTCCAAGTCCCAGACTATGAATGGTAAATCTTCATTATGACATACAGTATAAATTATAAAAACACATCTAAATACAGTGTATCTCATTCAACTAACACTAAAAGTATGAAAATGCTTTATGTGAAGATATCAAACAATTAACCTGTACAGTGCTGTGTATTTCATCATCGCCATCAACAACATTTTAAAGTGCATTTCTGACATTTATGTGGGTTACTCTTGAGTTACCTGATAACACCTCTCCATGCTATGGTCTCTTGAAACCTCTCTTGTCAAGTTCCTAACTCTTAAGCCATTTCTTACAACCTCTCTCCATGATCATTTCATGCCCTGCTCTGGCTCTCCTCCTCTCCATATTTAGATTCCTGCATCTCTTGACCCAGCTGGTCTCATCTATTCTTTCCCACATGCCCAACTCAGCTTACCTCTACGCTCTCTTGGCTCTGAACAAGGTTTCCTGTTCTTTCAGTGTCACATTGCGCATCCTCACCATTCTCATTTCAATTCACTCAAGCCTACGTGTCATTATCTATAACTGCTCATGTTTCAATGTCCTACAATATCACACTTCGTGCCAGTTTTTTATTATTATTATAATTTTTTTGATTACGGTATTATAATTTCAATTATTATTATAATTTTATTATTATTATTATTATCATCATTATCAGTGTTATTATTATTTTGTTTAATTCTTTATTTTTTATTATAAATTTTATTTACTATGAACTAATTATAATTTTTATTATTATTACATTTTTCGCTTTAACCCGATGTTGGGTCAGTGATCTGTGCTCGGTGGGCTAATCCCCATAAAAAAAATTGCATACATCTATCTCTTTTTCACACTGGAAGGTCCTCATGTTGTAAATAAAGGCAGCACTCCTAGCTTCCTCCAACCACTTCTGGCTCTTGCAACTGTGCTGGGGTCAGCACCACCTCCTGCACTGATCATGTTACCTAAAACTCATTGACACGGTACATCCTTAGGAATTCCACAATTACAAACTAATCTTTAATTTCAGTTGTTATGTATTATGCTTCAACATCTAAGGTCTTTAAGCCAATATGAAGACTATTCTTTAATAATAGAACAAAGCAACAAATATTATCTTAACTGGATGCCATAACAACATGTTGCAGTCAAAACAACAAAGAACACCTTCCATATACAGTACTGTAATTAATACTTGGATATCCAACTCACATATGAAAAACATATAACACATCTATAGTACAGTACAGTATGTAAATATTTACTCAAATGCCAAAAAATAATTATAAACTTAATTATATGAAATTATATATTGAATATAATGCTATACATTTAATTAGTGCAGTATTATAATACAGAAATATAACACAATATCACCTTAAGAACACCTGCCCAAACAGGCCAACATACAGGTATTGTACTAAGGAAATCACTATATTATAGAGCCAGGTCCCTCCTCTATATTACCCACATCCAAACAACTTCAATGCCCTCCACTCTATATTACCCACAACCAAACAACCTAATGCCCACCCCTCTATATTACTCACAACCAAACAACCATATCCCACCCACTCATACCCACAACCAAACAACCTTATGCCCACCACTCTATATTACCCACAACCAAACAACCTTATGCCCCCACTCTATATTACCCACACCAAACAACCTAATGCCCACCCACTCTGTTCCCACATCCAAACAACCTAATGCCCACCCACTCCTATATTACCCAACCAAACAACCTAATGCCCACCCACTCTATATTACCCACAACCAAACAACCTTATGCCCACCCACTCTATTACCCACATCCAAACAACCTTATGCCCACCCACTCTATATTACCCACAATCAAACAACCTTATGCCCACCCACTCTATATTACCCACATCCAAACAACCTTATGCCCACCCACTCTATATTGCCCCCAAACAACCTAATGCCCACCCACTCTATACCCACAACCAAACAACCTTATGCCCACCCACTCTATATTACCCACGTCCAAACAACCTTATGCCCACCCTCCTATATTACCCACGTCCAAACAACTAATGCCCACCCACTCTATATTACCCCCACAACCAAACAACCGTGTGCTTACCCACTCTATATTACCCACAACCAAACAACCTTATGCCCCCCACTCTATATTACCCACATCCAAACAACCTTATGCCCACCCACTCTATATTACCCGTCCAAACAACCTAATGCCCACCCACTTATATTACCCCACAAACAACCTTATACCCACTCTATATTGCGTCCAAACAACCTAACTCCACATACTGAAAAAAAAACTGCTTGTAGCATCGAAACAAGTTTCCATCACTAGTAAAAGAAACAAGCTAATACTATCAAAGGATTCATGATGAAAGTGTTACAGTCAAACAATCTACAGTGACCCATTGAAAGTAATTTCAATTGAAGAATTAAATTAACTATGAAATACATCTGGGGTGCATAATCTTGGATATAGCCTTGGAGCTGCTTTACTATGGGACTCCCACTCAGTGAAAGCACCGTGGGAGAGATTGTTATCAGATTTTTGGGAAAACACGTTGCAAACTTAATATTCCTCAGTAGACAAAAAAACCTCAATCCAACCTTAGTAGATTCTTTGGAATAAATTCCATGTTTTACTACTAGAACTAGGGAAATTTATAATAAACTTCATTAGGAGATAAGTATTCATACAAGTCCGTTCAGTCCAGGTGTAGCCCCCCATACCCTTCCTCTTGTGAGATAGTAAGTACTTCTTGACAGCACATGCCAGTAAATTTCTTTAAAAAAAAATTAAGTTAAACATGAGACCAGTTAAAAATAGCAAACCATCAAATAAAACTGACTGGATTGTTCTCCAGAAAAATGGCATTTCTTTAACATGGTGAGTACCTGTCAGTTCCCTAAACTGACATTGGGTCCAAATCAGCTTAACAGAATTATTCAGTCATTCCTAGCAGTGCACAAAGGCAAAAACCTAATATTAATCTATGAACATGGAGAAGCTGTGGATCAGTTCAAGACTTCTCTGGTGATGAATACAAAGGTAAAAGGATTTTATCCTCTATTCCACCTAAGGTAAGGGAGATTCAGTTGCTGGGGAGCCATTTGGGCAGTATGAAATGAACCCTTTAACCTAAGGAGCGGTACACCTGACAACTCTACTGTGGCTGAACTACGTGAATAAAGATTACCATGGTACTGTTGTGGATACTCTCTACAACTGCCGATTTGTAAACTACCAGCCACGACCATTGCGAGTTCCACAGACAGTCAACACCGGCCAACCCGGCGAGTTCCACAGACCAAGCTTCGCTTTGGGACTGCGCGGTGATTGGCCAGTTACCTCCTCACCTCAGCCAATCAGCGCCGCTCACTTCCGGCAGAATCGTATAATACCCCCAGCCTCGTCGTGAAGAGATTCTACTCAACGCTCTCAAACAGATAGACCTTTCAACAAGCTCCTCACCACTCAGCAACTCCTAGCACTGCATTGTACATATAATAAATTTTATATAAAACCCATTGTGAGTTTTCCTTCTCACCTCCATCCTTAGTCGAGATTTCCTACTGAGATTTCCTACTTGTCGTTATGTATGTGAACCTAACAAAGAGAATTTGGCAACTGTACATACACTAGGCAACAGCACTAACAACTCGTAATTATTTCATTCCGTGGTGAACTGTTGCTTCTGAAGATCCTTTTGGGACTTGGTTGTGAGGTAAGCATAATTAATTTAGAATGTCCTAGTCTATTATGCCTAATACTTAACCAAGGGTTTATAAACCAGGACTCATGGCTGTAATTCAAGTCTCCAAGTGAAGGACCTCAGCAATTAAATAAGCTACTGTACTATGTCTCACCTGCCTGGATCAGTAGACTTAGCACATGGAAGCTTGAGTTTGTTATTTTGTTAATGGCACTGGATATCAAATCCATTCGTATCCTGATTGGATCACTTCATCCCCATCTGAAAATTGAAAAGGCATTTAAAATTTAAGAAATCAAACTAGTGTTTACACTCATTCTTATATAGAGAAAGAAATAAAAATAAAATCATATGGAAAATTATTTTTTGGCTTATAATTTTGAGAAAATACTTTTTTTTAACTTGGTTATATACACATAGGGTTGCTAGCTCAGGTTTTAAATCCAAAATAGCACCTGGAAGATTTATACTGAGAAAAAGTGAGCCTGTACAGCTGGGGGGTTAATTGAAATATTTAAGAGATTTTGAGGCCATAGGATATGGGTATTTACATATCCTAAGGTCAACATAAATAACATCTCATTGGCATCATTAAAAGTATGCCCAATGATTTTATTCTGTTTTGGCCTTTTACTGTATACAGTACAGTGGTCCCTCATTAATGACGGTCCAATTTACAAAATTTCTTAACGTATCTATTCTCCCATAATGATTTTCAGTTCGATTAACAAAGCTCCACGAAACACGCTTTGTTGCGCGATCAGAGAACCGCCAAAGCATTTTTCGTAAGGTCCGGACATGAATTTTTGTCATTTTTGTCGACCCTGCAAAAAACGAAATTTTCGTAAGGTCCGGACCTGTCGTTCCGGCACTTTTGGCGAACCGGCCAAAAAAGCATTTTTCGTAAGGTCCGGACATGAATTTTTGTCATTTTTGGCGACCTCGCAAAAAATGAAATTTTCTTAAGGTCCGGACCTGTCGTTCCGGCACTTTTGGCGAAGCGGCCAAAAAAGCATTTTTCGTAAGGTCCGGACATGAATTTTTGTCATTTTTGTCGACCCTGCAAAAAACGAAATTTTCGTAAGGTCCGGACCTGTCGTTCCGGCACTTTTGGCGAACCGGCCAAAAAAGCATTTTTCGTAAGGTCCGGACATGAATTTTGGTCATTTTTGTCGACCCAGCAAAAAATGAAATTTTCGAAAGGTCCGGACCTGTCGTTCCGGCACTTTTGGAGAACCGGCCAAAAAAGCATTTTTCGTAAGGTCGGGACATGAATTTTTGTCATTTTTGGCGAACAGGCAAAAAATGAAATTTTCATAAGGTCCGGACCTATCGTTTCGGCACTTTTGGCAAACCGGCCAAAAAAGCATTTTTCTTAAGGTCCAGACATGAATTTTTGTCATTTTTGTCGACCCCGCAAAAAATGAAATTTTCGTAAGGTCCGGACCTGTCGTTCCGGCACTTTTGGCGAACCGGCCAAAAAAGCATTTTTCGTAAGGTCCGGACATGAATTTTTGTCATTTTTGGCAAACACGCAAAAAACGAAATTTTCGTAAGGTCCGGACCTGTCGTTCCGACACTTTTGGCAAACCCGCCAAAAAAGCATTTTTAGTAAGGTCCGGACATGAATTTTTGTCATTTTTGTCGACTCCGCAAAAAATGAAATTTTCGTAAGGTCCGGACCTGTCGTTCCGGCACTTTTGGCGAACCGGCCAAAAAAGCATTTTTCGTAAGGTCCGGACATGAATTTTTGTCATTCTTGTCGACCCCGCAAAAAATGAAATTGTCGTAAGGTCCGGACCTGTCGTTCCGGCACTTTTGGCGAATCCGGCCAAAAAAGCATTTTTCGTAAGGTCCGGACATGACTTTTTGTCATTTTTGGCAAACCCGCAAAAAATGAAATTTTCGTAAGGTCCGGACCTGTCGTTCCGGCACTTTTGGAGAACCGGCCAAAAAAGAATTTTTCGTAAGGTCCGGACATGAATTTTTGTCATTTTTTGCAAACCCGCAAAAAATGAAATTTTCGTAAGGTCCGGACCTGTTGTTCCGGCACTTTTGGCGAACCGGCCAAAAAAGCATTTTTCGTAAGGTCCGGACATGAATTTTTGTCATTTTTGGCAAACCCGCAAAAAATGAAATTTTCGTAAGGTCCGGACCTGTCGTTCCGGCACTTTTGGCGAACCGGCCAAAAAAGCATTTTTTGTAAGGTTCGGACATAGGATATGGGTATTTGGACATATCCTAAGGTCAACATTAAGTACTTTATCTCTTTGGCTTATCATTAAAAAGTAATGCCCAATGTGACACTTATTCTGTTTGTACTAGCCTATACTGTATACAGTACAGTGGTCCCTCGATTAACGAACGGTCCAATTTACAAAATTTCGGTTAACGAATTAGCTCCCATAAGGATTTTCAGTTCGATTAACGAAAGCCTTACGAGAAACACGTTTTGTTGGTCGCATCAGCTGATCAGCCAGTCCGCTAGTACAGTAATTGGTTATATGTTTACATTCGTTTCCAGTGGAGTAAATATGAAGAAAGTTGTGCTCTTGAATATTTTTGCATTTTTTATATTACCCAGTAAATTTATTGGTCATTCTAATTTAGTTAACATATTGATAATATATACAGGACAGGGAACAATTTTTGTGTGCCAATCAGCTGATTGAATCACCCACCAATGCTTCTTAGTTTAACTTTGTTTACAGTGGAGTGAACATCCAGTTTGTTGGTCTCTTGAATATTTTTATTTTATTTTTACATTAAATTTATTGGTCATTCTGAAATTTAGTTCACATATTGATAATATACAGTGCAGAAATTATTATGAAACATGAAGAAGGCATTAGAACCAATGCACTCTGTAAAGAATATGGCATGTCATCATCGACAGCCTCTACAATCAGCTTTTTGATATGTAAACAAAGCTGCCGGGAGTACGACATGCACACCTCAGAGTACCGTATATCACGGCCTATAAGACGAAATTTGAACATTAAAAAAATCTGCCCAAAGTTAGGGGGTCGTCTAAACCACCAAGTTTAAAATTCTTACCTCTTAAATATTGTGGTTTAGTGTGTCAAGAGTGGTGATGAAAACATCGTAAGCCACTCACAAGGTCTTACCACTAATTATTTTATACTGAAACTTACGTTTGGCAAGCTGGATTCAAATTAAGATTACCGGTATATTAAAATAATAAAAATGTATTATAAACCTGTCTAACATACCGTAAAAGAGATTTATACCCCTATAATAAACACAGCTATCATCACACACCCCTCCCCACGCCCCCCCCCCCATTTGCCAGTGAGGAGCCGTGGAGGTGGTCAGTAATGCATACCGGTATCGGTATATTTACTCATAATAATATTTATCTCCTATAAATAATTGATTTAAATTTTATTTTTTTACAAAGAATATTCAGTAAATGAGTGCATTAATTCTTGAAACTATCGACAGTTAATTACAGACGCTCAAGTGACGTCACTAGTGTTTACACTACACCAGCTGGTAATATTTGATGCCATTACTTGAAGTGAATTGGCCTTATTTTAAGTAACTAACTATAAATAAATACAAAAATTAAAAAAAAAGATCAAAACTGAGAAATAATATACTGTATGTATGTTGTGTTGTCAAAGTAAGAGGAACAATTGTGTAAGTACGTAATATTTTTTCACTCAAATCCTAATGAAACACTACTGGAGAACATTCCTTTGTCGCAAAACAGTTTATAAATTAAAGAAAATAATTACAGTGTGTTTAATATATTACAGTATATTATAAATAAATAAATAAAACAAATAATTCAGTAAATCTATTTAAAGTAAATGGAAAATAAGCAAACATGTTATTTACCAAGACCCTTCCGTCTGGCTCAGGGTGAGATGTAGGGGAGATAAAGAAGGCTATTTATAGCCCATCAGAAGTGACCAGTACCCTAATGCACCATAAATAATTCATTGAACATTCATTTTTTGTACATAGTATATTCAGTATATATATATATATATATATATATATATATATATATATATATATATATATATATATATATATATATATATATATATATATATATATATATATATATATATATATATATATATATATATATATATATATATATATATATATATATATATATATATATATATATATATATATATTTGTGTAATAAATGTATGTAGTAAGTACATACTGGTAACCTTTTTCACTCAAATCCTAATGAAACACCACAATTAGAATACGGTGGTTGCTGTTGAACCACATGTTGTATAAATAGTCACACCACCGAGACGAGGGAACACTCCCAACACGCTTCAGTGACGTCACTAGTGTTTACACTACACCAGCGGGTATAATTTGATGACATTACTTGAAGTGAATTGGCCTTATTTTAAAAAATCAAGGATGGTTGGTAAAGGACTACTGAGTCAGTGGGTAAGTGTCACATTTGGGGTACTGGTCTTATACAGCAAATAGAGCTCAAAAGCTACTTTTTAAATGGAAATTTGGGGGGGGCGTCTTATGCACCCCGCCGCCTTATAGGCCGTGATATACGGTAAGTTAAAATACAGTACGTGTACTGTTTTTTATTTATTATTGTAGAGTATACTGTACGTACAGTAGAGTACTGTATTGAGTTTATATTTAATGTTTTGTTAACTATATTACTGGTATACAGTACTTTGTATGTACTTTTTCTGTGAGTTGGATTTGGTTCCCTAACCCCGTCGTAAGTCGGGGACTGCCTGTATACAGTACATTTTTCTCGTTATTCATAAGGGAAATTTCGTAGTTATTCAGATATATAATACTTTAAAGTATTTAACAGTCATATCAGTGAAAACAGTTGTCAACAACCTGACTTAGTCTGATTTTCAACTCGGTTCTCTCTCAAATATTTTTTTTATTGTTGATGAAATAGTGTTTTACTAACATTGTTATATGCTTAAACACCCTAGTTATTGAAGCGCAGTGATAACACGTTAACAGGAACTTATTTTCTTGAAACAGTCCAGAAAAGAATTTTCCAGACTGGGGCCTGCTCCAATTAGTCTGGTTTAAGAAAGAGCCACATTGAAGCTAGCATAGCTCAGGCAGGAGGAACTACAGTAACTCCTGACATTTTCATGTGAATTCTATATTAGCAAAAAAAATCAAAATAGCCCAAATCATAAAATTGAGAATATCAAATTACTAGTGATCAGCGTACAGCATACAGGTGGATTTGGCATCCTGTGTAACGCCGACAAGGCTGTGGGCTCGTAGCACTCGTCTTGCCTGCATTGCCCACCGTTTCTCTCTGGATGTTGGACACACTAAAATAACCCGTTATAGTACCTCCTTCTTTCCTCACACAGCCAAACTGTGGAATGCTCTGCCTTTTTCTGTGTTTCCACACTCATACAATGTCTCACTTTAAAAAGCTAGTTTTCCGGCATCTTCGTTGAGTAGATTAATATATTCTCTTTCTTTTCTATTGTTAATTTCTTTCTACGTATTCTTATTGTTTCGCCCCCTAGGCCCTGTTGTGGGTCGTTCGACCTGTGCTCAGGTGGGCTAATTCCCATAAAAAGCTATATATATATTCAATATACAGGCAGTCCCCGATTTACGACGGGGTTAAGGACCCAAATCCAGGTTGTAAGTCGAAAATGCAAAAATAATACATAGAAAATCTAAAATGGGTGTCTCTTTTTCTTCTCAGCACCACAAAACTCTCACTTTTAAGCTTGCCAGCCATTTTAAAGGGAATTACAAATTAAAATTTTGTCAGTACACAGCGCAATCACTAACGTCGGGACTCAAAATAAGTAATTTGACAAAATTTTGGTACGACTGCGGCGGTCATATGTCCAGGTGGTTGTAAGTCGAGGAGTACCTGTATGTAATTTCGGTTTATGCGAGGGTTTACAGGAACACATCCCTCACATATACCTACTGCATATAAGTTAGCACATCTTTTTTCAGCTTCGGGATCAGCAGTGAGGTGCTGCTAAACAAGGGGAAACAGCAGAACACAGAGGGCAAACAACAGGTTCAAATGGCAGGGCAGTAAACAATGAGCACAGCACAGTACTATTCTGTACTCCTTAATAATAATAATAATAATAATAATAATAATAATAATAATAATAATAACCAGTACCCAAAAACCCATTGAAACAATGGTTTCGGTTAACGAACGTTTCGGTTAACGAACGACCTTCTGGAACGGATTGAGTTCGTTAACCGAGGGGCCACTGTAATAACAAAAATAATAATAATAATAAACAAGCTTGTTATAAGCGGTTTCAAAATTAAACAACAGATTTATTGACACCATACTTCCATGTAAACGATGTGGTTCAGAGTTAAACAATTTAGTCAGCACAGGCACGATAGCACTACAAGTCTCCATAATTATATGTCCAAAGCTCTGTGCAAAGATTGTTGTGGTGAACTTCAGGTCCTCAAAAGACTGGCCTGTAGCAACAAAACGAAAAGTACTGGAAAGTCTTTCACTTGCAGATATTGCATCTCTCATCTGTGTGTTCTCCTTCCTTATGAGTGACATAAGCATCCCCAACAAATCAAGAAATGTTGCATTGTCTATACGTAGGAAGTTCTTATAGTCTGCAGGAAAAGATATTACCATTTCCTGTAGAAGGCTCTCGTGTGTGAACTTTGGTCTTTTGTTATGCCACTCCTTCCACACCTTTCTTTTTCATTTTTTCGCTCCATGGTCTCTAGAGCAAGGATAATGGCAATACATGCGGCCTCCATAATCATCTTGACTGGGCGCGCCACACACGATAACTGACAATTGCAGTCTCGTTACTAGTGTGTGGGCAAAACCAATAATTGCACAATCAAGGTGATTGTGCAATCGTGACTGACCGTCTATCGAGGGGGCTTAAATAATTGGGATATCAAGGAAATAAATATTTGAGTGTCTACATGCAAGTGTGATTATGATCATACAACTTAGTCTGTACAGATTTTATGTGCAACATTTACTTGTACTGGGTAAGTGACATTTGAAATTTACTTGCCTAGAATTTTTTTTTTACTTGCCCTTACAATAAAAAAATTGCTTGCCTGGATTTTTTCATGAAAAAAGTAAATAAATGCTTAAATAATTCAAATTTATTGTGTGTATCATTCCACAGATCAGATGTATTTGTCTAAAAATGGTGTCAGTGGCAGTAACACTCGTCATGTGATGTAAAACCATCAGCTCACCTCACACCTGCAGGGTGTGGGATGGCATCTGTGATCACCAACCCTAACTACCACGCCCCTGCCCCTATAATCTGGTGTTAGTGGCAGTAACAATTGTCATGTGAAGCCATAATAACTGACAGCTCACATCTACAGCCTCTCAACTTGGAGTTCCTTTGAAACATTGACAACTTGATACCAGCTGACTACAGGTGAGTTGGTGGCCCAATGTAGAGATAAATTACCTGCACTTGGCACAGGTTCCTAGTCTTGGTACAGTACACTGATGACAAGCAGACCATTGAAAGACCTCACTAGTTAAACATGTACAGTACAGGGAGGTGGGGTCACGCAGCACCTGACAAATTCCCCAAGTATTTACCTTGCCCGCTGGGAAAGTGCCAAGCAGATGGACATGAAGAATCACTTGCCTGGCCCTAGTCCAGGCACTGTTAATCTGCACAACCTGATACAACTATTACTAACCCCATTTGGATACCAATCCAACTCTGTTTCATAAGTGGAGGTATGATAGTACCTAAAACTGTCAATTCGTTTGCTCTGTGTAATGACCAATTAAATATCAAGGTTATATTTTATGACAAGATAGGCAGGATTGTTAAAATACCCCAAAATTTATAATTTCGGTGAATTGTCATAACGAGGATACAATACCACTAAATTAACATCAAATAAAGTTAAATTTTTCTTTTTTATATTTTCAAATTTGTTATGCTGTACAGTAGGCTACAGTATACAAAACTTATACTTTCACAAAGGCCAATGATGATGACAAAATTGATCTTCATTACATCTAAAAATTGAGTTTTGTATACTAACCTGGTACACAAAGACCTTTGTGGGGAAAACACCCACAATTATCCTGCCTATTATAGCCAGTGTTGTGGGCCAATTGTTCCAAGGTCAACGTTTCTGCTAGGCCTGATACTCCTACATGCACAGTCAACTGAAATGCAAGTAAAAATGCATATCATGAGGTTCCAGGTACTCATAACAAGTATAAACTATAGCATGCCTTACAGGCGAAAAAAATTACATTTAAATTAAAACATACTACATAAAAACAAAAAACAAAACAACATCATATGTTAATGGAAAGGCAGCGACTTACTACTAATGATTTTTTTTTAATTTCTAAAGAAGACGAGACAGATTCAGACTCCTCAGAGAGTGTATCACAATTAAATTACAAGTAATGTTGGATATGGATTGATTGACTGATTGATTGGTTGTTGTTGTTGGATATGGAGGAAATGAGGACAGTGGAAGTGTAGATGGTGATCATAAGGAATTTCAGCCATAGCCAAATTTACGAGACCTTCCACAATTACTGTGTGGGACTGTGGTACAGATAAACCCTGGCCTGCCTAATGTGGGTAGGCCTGCATCAGACAGACTCTGTGGTACAGACATACAGTAGTTATCCGTCACTAAATTGACTTCATACCAAAAACTGGGACAAATAAAATATTAAAAGTGGAAGGTGTTAATATTCATCAATCAAAGGGTCAGGGTTAGTGTTTTTTTTATCCAAGTCAGATTTATTTGAATTTTGTCCAAGTTCAAGATACGCATTTTCTTAACAGTAATATATGCTGTTGCTCTATGGAAGCTTAATGATATTCAGATAACATGGCAAGTTATGAATTACTCTCCTTAGTCATTGTATAGTACAGAGCAAGCCCCACTCCCCCATGTTCGTGGATTTTTATTTTGCGGTCCTCTACTATTCGCGGATGACACCCTAGATGTACGCAAGAATGTCTGTGGGTAGTTTTAAAGTTGTCAGTATTTTCGCGGCTGGGACAGGGAGCCATTAGTTCCAGACAGTAATTTCCTTTACCTGTATTGTAAATATGTGCGTGTGTGTGTAAACGACACAAACAAATAAATAATAATTGGAAAATCCTCTCACAAATAATCAGAAATAAATTTATTCAAAATATGAGTCTACCCTCAAGTCCGTGCTTTATTATGTACTTTATTAATAAAGCACAGACTTGAGGGTACTCACATTTTTTTATAAATTTGTTTCTGATTATTTGTGAGAGGATTTTCCAATTATTATTTATTTGTATGTGTTTTGTGTATGTGTGTCTACACACACATATATACAATAATACAATACAGGTAAAAGATGTAATTGTTCTAAAGGAAAACACAAAGGGAATATAAATTTTTTGTGCACAAGTAAAAATGTACCCCCCCCCCCACAAATGCTATTCGCGGCCATTTAGAGAAACTAACCCCCACGAATTTGGGGGGCCCCATGTATACATATTAGTAAATTATGATATAAATTTTTTCATCTAACAACTATTGCAAATGGTAAATACATGAGTCCGTCACATAATGATTATTTTTTCAATCAACCAACCCTGCAGAGTGAAGCCCATTATGTCAGTACAGTCATATGGTCACTAACAAGAGGTGTCTTGTAAACAATGAAGCCCACCTGCTAAATGCATTTGTTTCATCATGTGTTTTCTCTGAAGGATGTTACTCGGTGCCATTAACTGATTATTAACATAAAATTTGGGGACAATAGATGATGCATTAATGTGCAACCATAGAAATATTTATAATTAAAAATTACCCATATTTCCCCAAAAGTTTGTTACACTAACCTAAGTTTAAAGAGAAGATAATGCAATATACAGTGGTTCCTCGGTTAACGAACACAATTCATTCCAGAACGTCGTTCGTTAACCGAAACCATTGTTTCAATGGGATATTGGGTAATTGGTTCCAGCTCACAGAAAAGTATATACAAAGTAAAGCCAAAAATGCATAAAGTCAGAAACACTCCTAAAATTCCCCTAAGTCATGCGCCGGTTAACGTCCAACCGAACAACGTCCAATCGCATATACATCCGTAGCCCATGATAAAAAAAAAAAAAAACACCCTCACACACCCTTCACACCAACACCCTTCACACCTCCCTCACACCAACACCTCCCTCACACCAACACCCTTCACACCAACACCTCCCTCACCAACACCCCCTCACACCAACACCCTTCACACCAACACCCTTCACACCAACACCTCCCTCACCAACACCCTTCACCACACCTCCCTCCACCAACACCTCCTCACCAACACCTCCCTCCCACCACCCACCTCCTCCACCACCACCCTTCACCAACACCTCCCTCACACCAACACCTCCCTCACACCAACACCTCCCTCACACCACCACCCACCTGCTCCACCACATAACACCTTCCAACACCCTTCACACCAACACCCCCCTCACCCCAACACCCTTCACACTGCCTCCCTCACACCAACACCTCCCTCACACCACCACCTCCTCTACACCAACACCTCACACCACCACCCACACCTCACACACCACCACCCACACCCCCCACACCCTTCACACCCCCCTACCCCAACACCCTCACACCAACACCTCCCCACCCAACACCCCACACCAACACCTCCTCACACCAACACCTCCCTCACATCACCACCAACACACCCACCACCCACACCTCCCTCACACCACCACCAACACTCTCAACATCACCACCACTTCTACACCCACCACACACTTCCCCCACATCACCCAACACTTCCCTCACAACCACCAACACCTCATCCATCACCACCGACACCTCCTCACACCACCACCGACACCTCTCACCTCCGGTCACTTCATTAAATTTATAAGCAAAAACAAAAACTCAACCTAAAGGACATAAATTAACAATTAAATACTTCACACCACAGATGCCAATTGTCAAACATGTCACCTCACCCCCTCCTCAGCAAAGGTTTCTTGGTTATACAATAGACTTTAAGTTTGTATCTTATATAAAAATCACAGACTAAAGTTGGTAATAACATTGCAGATAATTTGAATATATCATATATTTTGCACAAAGAAAAAATTTTGCTCTCAAATAAAATTTTAAATTAGATCTAAAATTTGTATGTCATGTAATGCTTGTTTATTCAAATTAATCGCTGTCTTGTGGTTTCAGCAATGTAAATTATATTCTCCCGGTCACTCAATGAAAATTTATGAGCAAAAACAAAACTGATTTAAACACAAATAAACAAATATCACCAGAGTCACTAACTGTCAGCACACACCTCCCTCTCCATCTGCCCAGCCAGGTGTTTTTATTAATACAGTATCCATCAAAGTAGAGAGAATATAATCACATTGCTGAGTCCTTGCAAGACAGTGAGTAGTTTGAATATAAACGCTATATATTTTGGTAACGATAAAAAATTTTGCTCTGTAATAAAATTTTTAAATTAGATCTAAAATTTGTATGTCTAAAGCAAATTATAGCTTGTTTATATTCAAATTGGTCACTGTCTTGTAAGATTTCCAGCAATGTTAATTATATTCTCCCAGGTCATTTCACTGGCATTTTAAAATGAGAGAAGATTAGTAGGACTGTTAAATAAACACACAGAGACCTTCCGCTCAAATTGTCAAACACATCACCTCAACCCCCCCACGCCGCCAGGCAGGGTTTTAGGCTTACAGTTTTTATCTTATATAATATCTCAGACTAAAGTTAGAGATTATAATTTGCATTGCTGGAACTCTTGCAAGACAGCTAATAATTTGAATATAAACGCTATATATTTTGCTCGAGATAAAATTGAAGTACATTAGTGTACAGAACTGTAGTACATTTTATAATATAAAGTTTTCAACTGTATTTTTGGGTAGATTTACATAAATTTCTTCATTTATTTTCATCCATTTACATGCACACACCATACTAAAACAAACGTAAAAGAAATAAATGACCTTAGTGCAAAGCTGGAGTGTACATGTACTAATTTGATTACGGTACTAAAATTGTTATGTCTAGTGCAAATTATAGCTTGTTTATATTCAAATTAATCACTATCTTACAAGAGTCCCAGCAATGTAAATTATATTCACACAGGTCACTTCACTGGCTTTTTATAAGAGAGAAGCTTAGTCACTTAAGAACTGATAAATAAACAAGCATTAGACCTTGGGCGCCAACTGTCAAACGACTAATCACCTCCCTCCGCCCTCCCCACGCTCCCTTGCTCGCCATCCCTCCTCCCTCCCTCTCCCATCTACCCAGCATTGCTGAAATCCTTGCAAGACAGCTAATAATTTGAATATAAACGCTATGTATTTTGCAGAGATAAAATTAATCACCTGTATCACATTACAGTAGTGATTTAATACGAGTGTATATGCACGTACAGTGACCTCCGCTAACGAACTCAATCCGCCAGAAGGTCGTTCGTTAACCTAAAAAGTTCATAACCGGAACATTGTTTCAATGGGTTTTTGAGTAATTGGTTCCAGCTCACCGAAATTTCCTAAATTCAACAAAAATGGTAGAAAAGTTCACTTACTTTGAGGTGTGTATGAAGACCCTGGATGATGATGATGATGGGATTTAGAATGGGGTGGAGGAGAAGGACTAAGAGAAGGCATTGGGGTGAAGAGAAGTCACCCCACATGCCATTTCACCAAATTTTAGCTCTCTTGTAATTCAAGATTATTTTCTTTAAATCAACACTGCACTGCATTATATATTGTCAATATGTAAAATATATTTCAAAATGACCAATAATTTGCTTGGAAACAGAAAAAAGCTTAGTTGAAGAGAGTCTCAAGATGTTACCCAGTGAAAACAGAGAGAGACTAACTCCTGTTTGCTGTGTTAAGAGGCTGATCCCACGATAAACTAGTCACTTTACCTTCAATTATGTTCAATTATTGTTAAAATGGCTAAAAATTGAATATTAAACTTTTAAAATTATTGAATAGTATAAACTTTGATATTTACTAAAGTAAATTACAATTTATTTAATGATTGGTGGACTGATACTAAAGCTGGTTGCCCGGTCAGTAAGCGAAAACATGTTGAGGTCGGTTCATAAGAACTTCGTTAACCTAATTTTTTTTCAGAACCAAATTTTTTTCGTTAACCGAATTGAAGATCCTATGCAGTTGTTAATCAAATTACGTTAACCGAGGTTTGTTAAACGAGGGTCACTGTATATAGTATTCCACATACACGTAAGTAAATACAAAGTTTATGTGATGATCCCATTTGTTAACGCCCCTGCTTCAAGAACGATCTAGGAAATTAACCGCCCATGAATGTATATATGCAAGTAAATCTAATTCCATCTTGGGTGAGTACAGACTAAAGAGAAATACAAACCAAATGTGTATATATACAGAGAGGGTGAGACCAGGTCCACAATGGTCAGGTATTAGGTAATGACCCTACTAATCTTTAAATAGCACACAACGGTTGGTGGTCAGTCAGAGGGTGTGACCAACTTTTCACCTGGTTGCAAATCTTCTTAATTACAAATGTCCAGTTTGTACATGCCATACCAAATTCATGTTGAATGTAGCCAGTATGTTTAATAAGACTAGATTCTATAATGTTCCCTATCAATGTTAATCATTATCTGTCAAAATGCTTGTTATCCTCAAATGAACAAACAGAGCATTGGATTCCTGGCCTGTCCTAACACTGTATTTATGTTGTTTAAGTCTAGTTGCAAGATCTTTACCTGTCTGGCCTAAGTAAAACATATTACATTCCTTGCAAGGAACTTTATAAATGCAACCAATTGTGTTGTTGGGGGAGTTCTTGATTAACATTTGTTTAACAGTGCATGAGTGCATCTAAATGGTTAGTTTCTTTACTAAATCCCCTAGTTGGAAACATTTCTAACTCTAATATCAAGAATAATATAGATTTGGTTGATAAACTCAATAACTTACACATTAATTATGATTTTAAACTGGTCAGTTTGATTTATCACTCTTTACAAAGGTCCCAGTTGATGATTTACTGGAGTTCTCAGATTCCTGGACAATATTTCATTGTCCGCTCTCAAAGACGTCTTCAACTCATCAATCAAACTGTAAATTTGAATCAATGGAGAACATTATGCTCAAAAATTTGGTATGGCAATAATCCACTCACCAGTATTAAGCAACCTATATATGGAATTCTTTGAAAAGAACTATTAAGTAATATTTTACCACCTTCAGCAGTCTGGTTTAGATATGTTGATGATGTATTATGTCTCTGGCCATGTAATGAGACCCAAAAGCTTTCCCCACAACTAACAACTTAGCCCCCTCGATCAAATTCACTATGGAATTAGAGCAAGACTGTAAATTGCCCCTAGACTGTCTGATACACAGAATAGGTAACACTTTTAAGTTCAGTATTTATAGAAAACCAACTAATGTGTGTTCATTCATTCATTATTATTCTGCCCACCATAATAGAGTCAAACAGTCAGTACAACATACATGCTTGAGAATTTGCAGTCCGAATTCATTGATGAGGAATGCAAATATACTCTTGGCTCAAACCTTAAATCAGATCTTTCATAGACAAATGCCTAAACATTACTAAGAAAACTATTTATAGAACTGATCCAAAGCCAACCCATGACCATAAGAATATCTTAATATTACCATTTCACAAAAATTTCTACACATTCCTTCACAACTAAAAACCTGAACGCCAATGTGGCATTTAAAAACCATGCACTGTTAAACAAATGTTAATCAAGAACTCCCCCAACAACACAATTGGTGTACTTTATAAAGTTCCTTGCAAGGAATGTATTATGTTTTACTTAGCCAGACAGGTAAAGATCTTGCAACTAGAATTAAACAACACAAATACAGTGTTAGGACAGGTTGAGAATCCAATGCTCTGTTTGTTCATTTGAGGGATAACAAGCATTGCATTGACTGATAATGCTTCAATATCTTGTAATTCAATTGATAGTAGGAACATTATAGAATCTAGTCTTATTAAACATACCGAAGCATTCAAAATGAATTTGAGTAATGGCTCTACACAAGGCAATTTTGTAATAAGAAGATTTGTAACCAGGTTAGAAAGTTAGTACCTACCTCTGACCTGACCACCAACCGTTGAAGGCTTTTTAAAGATTAGTAGGCATTACCTAATACCTGACCATTGGACCTGGTCTCACCCCTCCTGTATATATACACTGGTTTGTATTTCTTTAGTCTGTACTCACCCTGAAGATGTAAAATTTTCTTATATCCCATATATATATATATATATATATATATATATATATATATATATATATATATATATATATATATATATATATATATATATATATATATATATATATATATATATATATATATATATATATATATATATATATATACATAGTGAACCTCACTTATGTCAATTGAACCACGGAGGCCCTATAGTTATAGAACGCATAAAGTGAACAACATAACATGTGGGATTAAATGAAATAGAGACCGTTCAACCCCCAAACTCACTTTTTGAAGCACACACTATGTAGTAAAATAACATCTTAATTAGATGGTACATGCACACAATTAATACTTAAGAGAAATAGAGAAATACAGTCGCCAAGTTAATGTCCATTCAAATAATGGACTCCACTCCTTTTCTCACACTTGCTGGCTCTTTTCCTCTCTGAGAAATGTTTGGGAAAACCACTAGATTTTAAATAAAATACCCAAACTAAAGTTAGATAATATAATGACATTGTAGATCTCAAGACCAGGAATATTTTTAATATAAATGTCATATATTTGCAAACAAAAGATAACATATTTACTCAGAGTAAATAGATCAAAAATTAATGCAAAATCTATGATGTTTATATTCAAAATGATCATCAAATTGTAAGAATTCCAGCAATGTAAATTATATTCTGGCTGTATGAATTTTATGAGTTAAATAAAAATTATACCATTATATGAGTAGATGCAAAGTAGAATTCTGGTTCTGGCAGGGTACCACGAATGTAGAACGCCAGAAAGTGAAACCGAGAAAGCGGGGTTCACTGTAGTAAGTATAAATTAAACATACTAGAACCTTAAATCACTACTGTAATGTGATACAGGTGATTAATTTTATCTCTTGTGCAAAATATAAGACGTTTATATTCAAATTATTCCTGTCTTGCACAGCAATGTTTATCTCAACTTTAGTTTGAGATATTATATAAAATAAACACCTTAAAAAACACACCTTGTCCAAAGGAGAGTGGAGTAAAGAGGGGAGGCAGGGGGAGCGGGAGGTGAGGTGACAGATAGTGGCCGGTGAAGTATAATTTGTTTATTTATTTGAAATTTTTGGTTTTAGCTCATAAAATTCATAGAAATTACCCAGCCAGAATATAATTTTCATTGCTGGAATTCTTATAAGATAGTTATTAATTTGAATATAAACAAGCTAAAATTTGCATTAGACATACAAATTTGATATCTAATTTAAGAATTTTATTAGGGAGAGCAAAAAATTTATCTTTTGTGCAAAATATATGACGTTTATATTCAAATTATTCCCTGTCTTGCAAGGATTTCAGCAATGCAAATTATAATCTCCTAACTTTAGTCTGAGGTATTATTTATTTTTAAGCCTGTAAATCTAGTGCTTTTCCCCAAACATTTCTCAGGAAGGTGAGGGGGTAGGGAGGGAGGGAGGGGTGACAGTGACATGTTTAACAGTTGGCGCCTGTGGTGTGAAGTATTTAATTGTTAATTTATGTCCTTTAGATTGAGTTTTTGTTTTTTGCTTATAAAATTTAATAGAAGTGACCGGGGTGAATTTAATTTGCATTGCTGGAATTCTTATAAGATAGTAATTAATTTGAATGCAAACATAGAAGAGATCACTGAATTGGCCAAGTACCTCCTCAGCTTATCAGCTGATGTTGAAAACAATATGTGATTTTCGTAAGGATTTTGTTAATCAAATTTTTTTTCGTTAACTGAATTGAAGATTGTTAAGGAAGGTAATTCGTTAACCAAAATTTCGTTAACCGAGGGACCACTGTACTGTACAGTGCCTGTATTAGATGATCATGCCCAAGAAGCTTTGAGACTTAACATATTGTAAATGTGTGCAAATGAATATAAGACACAAAGGCCTGACAGCCCATCATGGGCAGTGCAGATACAGTAAATAAGGAGAGTGTGACCAACACTGCACTCAACCACTTTCATGAAAGTTAGCTGGGATGTGAACCTGTAGCCCAAAGAAAAGGCAGCTCGTGCTGTACCTACTCCGTCATTACACACCTGTATTTCTGTACAAAACCCCATTTCTGTACTTATACTGTATGCACAGTATACTATACATATACATGTCATATGAAGGTCCAACTGTATACAGTATTGATCTAAAAGTATGGCTAACCAACCACCAAATAAGAGGCAGAACTTTTTAACTGATTACTTCAATATGTTGATATGGAGGAAGAAATGGATGAATCGATGCCTCTGTCATGCACATACCAACAAGAACATGGCAATGACCACACCTCAGGCCCCACACAACAGAAGGAGGAATCTGACAGTGATGTCACAACCGATAATCGTGACACAGCCATGAATGTTCCATGAATTGCTCTGAGGGTTTTATAGGCCCCACACAACAGGAAGAGCTCTTTAATAATGAAGTTGATACATGGTCCAATAATTTTTATTAATGTTGCCTGTATAATGATTAATACATATGCTTACAAGTATTGTTCCCACAAAAAAAATTATTTTTTTTTTTTTTACATTTGGGGGACATTTTATTTCTCATAGGAACATACCTCTCTGGGGTAAGAGAAGGGAGAGGGATACGACATAGTGAGTTAATTGTTTATAATTGTCGAACGAGTGACTTATATAACAATAAGAGATTTTAATGAATTAACTTCCTAATAATATAACAATTACGAGTCATATTGATTAGGTTTGGGATAAAATGTTTTCTCCCTTATATTTTTATAATGATAAATGTGACTCATCGTGTTCCTCCTAGTTTAGATGAGTGATGTGCAACTGGAGGATGAAGGACAGGAGTCCGGGCCTATGGATGATGGAGGGGACTATGGAACTGTCCCTGAGGAGGTAGTACAAGTATTGAGTGAGGAGCTACAAGGACTGGAAAGTTCAGCTCATACACTACATACAAGGAAATGTCTGTCAGTAGAGAATGTGAATTCAGTAGTAGTAGTAGTTTCACCCAGGACCCAAGGGGGCCATACTACATGTAATTATCAAGGATGTAGAGCCACTTGGATTACTAAGATAGATCCTCATTTGGCTTGCATAATTCATGGCAGCTGTGTCTCAAATAGCCTATTTTCACCAATGGATTGTTCAGTTTGTTATGATCAAATTTTTCAATTTCATCAAGCTACAGGTGATAAGAAAGAATTATTGCAGATCCAAATTAAAAAAGGTGGAATAAGGCCTTGAAGAGTAAATTTTTAAATGTAAAACAATGGAAAGATCCCAAGTTGGCAGAAAGTTTAGGTCTATTGGTGTTAGGTAAGAGACTTAATCCCCACTTAGACAAGCCTGTTCTTAGGCACATTACATATGATGATGTAGCACGTCACCTATGAGAGCTCTCACACACACACACACACACACACACAAAAGTGATCCTTTCTAACCTTTGGCTGCAAGTCTTTCCATCGCTGGGGTACAATCTTCTGAACATAATCATATTCCACTTTCACTATTTCAGTAACTAATTTCACTCCTAGTTCACTTTCTAGGTCCGTATTCATGAGACCCTCAACAGCCAACTGGCTGGCATTGACGTCATGTGATGGGAAGGGGCCAAAGCCGGTCACATAAACAAGTGGACGAACATCCTTTACTTCTGATGTTGATGCATCTCCCATTTCTGGAAGGGCAGGAATGCATTAGAATTCAGTATGCAAACATTTTCTGTATAAAAAAAGTAATAATAATAACTGGTAGACCAAAAGTTAAGGCGTGTCAGCACTCTTTTCTTGATATTTGAATGCGTTATAAAGTACGAAGGAAGAACAGATGGTTAGGTCTGTTTAAATGTTGAGGAATAAATGATGATCTCATCGGGTGTGTTTATTACGATTTATATTGGATTATTTTTTTTTTAATTTCTGGGAATATCATTTGGATAATAGTAAGAAATCTGAGAACAGCACTACCAGGGTGTCTACTGGCCAGAAAAAAACAAAATTCCCTGACTTTTCCAAGTGCAGGGGTACATTAATTTGGTATTTATTATGACAGAATAACAAAATTTGAGGTTTTCAATAACGTGTACTGTATATACTGTACTACAGCATGCCCTTCAAATTCGTGGGGTTTAGTTTCTCAAAATGGCCACAAATAGCCAAATCCGTGAATAGCATTTGCTGACCCGGGGGGGAAGGGGGGAAGGGGGGAAGGGGGGTTACATTTTTACTCGCGTGCAAAGAAATATATATTCCGTTTATGTGTTTGCCCTTAGGACAATTATTTCTTTTACCTGTACAGTATTGTATATATGTGTGCATGTGTAAACACACACACAAAACTCATACAAATAAATAATAATTGGAAAATACTCTCACAAATAATCAGAAACAATTGTATGAAAAATGCGAGTTTACCCTCAAGTCTACTCTGTGTTTTATTAATAACAAAACACTGAGTGAACTTTAGGGTAGAATCACATTTTTAATACTTTTGTTGTCTTGTTTATGATCATTTGTGAGAGAATTTTCCCATTATTATATACTGTGAATATATGTGTAATAATAATAATAATAATAATAATAATTAGGTTTATTGAAGAAACGTAAGAGGCTAAATATACAGTTCATATTTGGGGAATGGGTTCTGGTACAAATAATATACAAGTGACATAAGTGACACAAATAAGACATATAATAACTTAGATGTGTGTGTGTGTGTGTGTGTGTGTGTGTGTGTATTATATACAAGTAAAAGAAAATACTGTCTCTAGAAAATAGGCTTCCTGTCCATAAAAATGCCGCCTTTAAAACTACCCTTAAACATTCTTGGGTACATCCAGGGTGTCATCCGTGAATAATCGAGGTCCGTGATTTTTAAGGGCAGACTGTATTGGGAAATTTAAAGATGATAATTGCCACTGGAGACCAGACTGACTATTTTATTTAACCAGCTATGTTTCAGTACAATTATTAGGCCTCGTGATGAACATCAGCAAGACTTGACCCCACCTCCATATTTTTCTCCTTGGATTTGTGCAATTCACGTGGGTCGACCTGGACATTCCAAAACAACCCAGAAATCCAACAAAACAAAATTCACTCTGATCCACCTACACTGGAATAATCCACTAAAGTCACTTAATTATAAGAACAATTCATCTTTGACAATATTCATTAAATAATTAATAGGTAATAACCTGTAATATTTGTTTGTTTTTTATCACTAACATGAAATATGAGAGGTACACAAACAATTCACTTATTGGAATGGACTATTTTCTGGAATTTATTCCTAAAAGTTTAGTTATTTACCTATTAGTATATAGTACATCATTAATTTATGGTAAGTTAGTGTCAAAATACCAACATTTTTAAACTGAACTGAATTCACATAAAATTCCACATTTAATTGTAAGATTCCCTTGCATTTCCAGGTCTTCCAACCCCAAATAAAATTCCCCGCTTTTTCCAAACCAGTAGGCACCCTCACTACCATCAGAAGTTGCTCGATTTCATTCATTCTTTCACAGATGTTCTTATCATTATATTAAGTACAGTGCCAGTATTTTAATTATAAGTACACAGTAGATGCATATTTTTTTTTAGTTTTTCTATTTACGAAGAGGAAAATTGTGGGGTACAACTCATTGAAAATTGATCATATAACATTAAAATAATGTCTCTACATGCTTTGTATGTGAAGAAATCAATTATTTACCGTAAATACTCCTCCGAAATATCTGCCGAGTCAGTGTGTGTTGTCATCTGCTTAATATGTTTACAATTGACAAGCTCGGTCTGTGTGTACTATCATGTCACAAAAAATAAAAGTTACTTAACATCAACAAAGTTGCTTTCAGTGGTACCAGATATCAAAATAAATATGGATTAATATGGGGGGGGGCTCTGGGGGTAGGGCCCCTCAACTAGGAAGTTCGGTAAGATTTCTTTGGTTGGGTAGGTCAGGTTCTGTTCTAATAGCGTCACTTCTTTTAAAATACAGTATTTACTATAATGGTAAGAATATCTGTGGAAAAAAATGAACAAATTCGAACAACTCCTTCTTGTGGTAGTGCTGTTCTCAGACAATACCAAAAATCGAAAGAACAGTGCACAAATTAGGAAGTTAGCTAAGGTTAGGTTATATTCTGTGCATTATCATTTTTCTTGTTACGGTATCATGCAAATAGTATCTCCAGAAATTTTGGTTCAATTCAACAAGTTATTCCCTGGTGCTAACTGTCTCCTCCACCTTTTTATTATGAGTTTTGGTTTGCACAGCCACAGTTTATGTAGTGTTTGTGCTTCCACTTTATGCACATTATGTTTGGGTATTCTTATTGTTTGTCATGCAGCAATTTTAGGTTTGGTTTAGGTTAGGTTGAAATTATATTTTTACAATGGTTTTTGCCGTATTGAACGATTCTGACCTTCAGAAAATAGGTCCATGGCGGAAACATTAATTTTACTGTATGTTTGCAAGCACATAGTTCATGTACAGTACATCCAAACTTTTTATTACAAACATTATATTTGTACACCCACATTGTTTTAAGTATATTTCGTATACTACTATTATGTACAGTAAATTGTATAGTACCTGCATTGGCTATACAGTATTGTAATGGATACTCTCGCTACAACTGCCACTGTGGCTGATCAGCGATCCTTGACGAAGTTTCTCCAAGCCTAGTCGTCAAGACTCGTGGCGGTTGCCACCCTGTGTTCTCTGCCAAGCCTAGCCGTTGGACTCAGCGGTGGGGGGGCGGGGGGGACACCGGCAGCGCTTACTTCCGGTGGACGTGTATATAAGCTCACAGCCTGCTGCGTGAAGTCCATTCTACCTTGAGCCCTGCAACACAACACCTCCTCTAAAGAAGCTCCGGCACAGCAACTCCTCTACCACGCAGCAACTTCCCAGCACCAGACTGTTTTGTATATAATATAATTATATAAGAAAACCACCATTAAGAGTTTCCCTTCTCCAACCAATCCTGAGTGTGAGACATCATAAATTAACACTACAGTATACAGTACACCCTGAATGATGTAAACTTGTACTGTATGACAATTTGTTATCTAATTATGTAAAGTTAGGTTAATAAAAAAATACACTAACAGCAGCATTGTAAAGTAACTAAATAAATTTACTCAAGTATACATTTTTGGGTACAGCATTTCCTTTAAAAAGTATTAAAATTTTTAGTACTTTTACTTCTACTTAAGTATGGTTTTCTAATACTTTTTCTCCAATACAATTAAAAATTTTTACTCATTACTTGCCTTTAAACAGTTTTAATGTATATAGCAAACTAATAATATATTTTTAAATTAATAAATTAATTATTAACCAAAGTAAAAGAGCTGTGTGCTGTGGGTGGACACAACGCAGTCATATACCTGGGGTCTCATGTCCATGAGCACCTTGACCACCCACCTCACCGAGTCTACTCTCTTATCCCCGTCCCTATCAAATCCCCTCTCTTCTCCCCCACCTTTCCTTCAGGGGCTTGGTCTTCCAATTAGATATTAGTTGCTCTTCGCATATACTGTACCTAAAATTAATTTAAAAAAGGCTGTGAATCTAATATACTTCACATAATTCTATCTTTGATATAAAGCCTGTAAGACTGAGTGTATTTAATATTCTGCTTAAATAACTAAGTATACCCCCCCCTCCCCTACTACCAGCCAGATGTTACATGAAGCAAAAAATTCAGCCACTCATCAATTAGAATCGAATAGTGACGTCACCACAGCCACACCCCAATTAGATGGACAGTTCATGAGACTTAGTCAGACTCAGTCACTATGGAGGCAACATTCACCCACAAACTCCTCAACTGAAGGAGCTTGATAGCTACTTGGCATGTCCAGAGGATGGAATGGAGCTACTGAGGTCCTTCCCAACATTATATACTTATCTCTCAAGCTTAAGTAACACCCCACTACCTGCATCAGCTCCTTGTGAGCGTCTGTTTAGTCATGTTAAGCTTATTATTTATTATTTAATGAACATTTTACACCCCAGGGGAACACAAGCCTAATCACAAGACCATGCAGTCAGACGCTAATACATTGGTATACTTGTGTCTCACAGGACATGCCAAGACTTGTGATATGGAAACAATATTGATATGATTTAAGGACAATAGGAGTTAACACCTACCAAAGCGTGGGTAGCGTACAAGAATTAAATCAATGTTATTACGAATAAGTAGTTGATGACATATAGTGACTGTCCCTGTGGTAGGAGGTCTCTATGGACAGTTACAGAGTTTACAGGAAGAGAAGTGTGGGTCATCCCCCACCTCAGATGCCAAATAGGTCTATATCATAACCTAGTGCAAGTAGAGATAACATTATGTCGTGGACCATAAGTCCACGTTAATAATACTTGTGTGGATATGGAAGAAAGTGATCATAGTGTTGGATGGATATATTAGCCACGAATCCCTGTGATGGATTGTAGGGAGAAGAATGGCTCAACGTATTCACTTTCAGTTGGTCATGCTGGGCTTATATTTAGGCCTGAAAGATTCTGATTGGACAGCCATAATTTTAAGAATCTGTTATTTCTCAATAAAAAGATTTGCAAATAAATGTGTAATGCATTGTGCCATTTATTTTTATCTTTAGTTAACTATTTTTTATAATTTCCTGTGGAATTATTTTAATATTTAAGATTTTTTGTTTTGTTTTTACTTTTACTTTCAGTACTCAAGTACAGTATTTTAAGAATGAGATACTTTTTCTTACTGAGTACATTGACATTTGGATACTTTTACTTCTACTTGAGTAACATTTTGTCAATGTAATGGTAATTATTGACAACTGACCCACATCCGATTTTTCATAGAAAATGTAATAATATTGACGACTGACCCACGGACAAGTTATTTGTTTTAATGTTTACTTGGTAAATTTGCACTTCAAACCTCCCACTCTGTTAGAGTCAAAAATATATCTTTCTAGTATATTTGTGTGTTTAGACCGAATATGACCTTCATTTCCGTCGGAAATTGGCCGTTTTTTTTATCGATTTTATTTTTTCGGACATTTAAAAAAAAAATAATGGCTAAGCAAATAAAAAATACACCAAAACACACGAGAAAAACAAAAACCAAACCAAAACTAACCTAACCTAACTGACTCTCACCATATGATGGAATCACCTATTTCTTACCTTATTGGGCTGGTTCTGTTTCGTCGTTGGATTCTGAGATTCTTACACAACACCACATATGTTGGTCTTTGCGATATTTACATTCAGTCTTGCACTTAACACACTTTACTGAGGTTGGATAACACCATGCGACGAAAAATATGCTATAGTTTCTTTTGATTTTTCCCAAAAATCTTGCAACCAGCTCCATATAATTGAAGTGACACCCATCGTGAGACTTCCATGGTGAAAATGAATTTGAATTTCGAATATGAGTGACCCAAATTAAAAATCGATTTTGGAAATAAAAATACTGCAAATTAAACCACAAATCATTTTCATTGGTTAAAAAAAAAAAATGCTTTTGATTGGTCGCGTGAAGTGTACGGGAACGCATGCGCGTGATGATTCATGAGGGGGAGACACAGTGTGAGAGGTGAGGTAGGCGATAATGGCGGAAGATTAATGGAAGAAAATAGAGAAAATTTTGGATATGCTATCTCCGTTATTATACAGTACATTTGCGACTTGTAATGTAATAGATGAAATGATCTTATAATTAGACGTCTTATTAGAATATGACAATAGATTAGTGGTAGGAATGTGGAAACGTAAAAATACGGTTTATTTTCTGACTAATGATTTTCATCAGTGAGTTTTGATATGACAATCATTTTTTGTGAAAATGCTTCGTTTGTAGAAATTAAACGAGGGCGCACTACTTTGTCTTCTTGGCAGTAATGCAGCGGTAACATCTCATCCCAGGATGAAGAGAGCCAATCATATTGATTTATTTCAAAACACTTTTACCAAAAGCTGCTGCTTGTTTTTCATATCAACGAAGGTTAGTTTAAGTTTAATCTACAAATAACCACTTTTTAACACATTGGCACGAAGTACGAGTATCCACTATAAAATAGTGAAATTGCGGCGCTTTTATAATCGCTTTCAATGAAAAATCGGCTGCGGGTCTGTCGTCAATAATTACCATGTGTAAAAGGTGGTTATCTATAAATTAAACCAAATCTAATCTTAGATATGAAAAACAAGCAGTAGAAGTGTTGTTAAAAGCCTCAACCTAATTAAACAAACCTAACCTAACTTCCTAGCTAGCCCCCTGAACCACCCTGTATATCAAACAGAAAGAACTTGCTATAATATGGTGTAAATTTACGTTGTTGTTTTTTTGGACATGAGCAGCCGTCCATACCTGAGGGCTTATAAGGGTACATGGTGCGTCAGCATGATCAGACCCGGACACTGGATTGTTTTGAAATACGTCAATATGAGTGACTATTTACTCTATATTTTAAGTCTAGCTTATAACTTACTTTAATTAATTGGTTGGTGTTTTAAATGGCGGTAAAACTAGTGGGTATCACTCCTTGAACCTGTTGCTGCCTCAGCTGACCCAGGCCGCTTCGTCTCCAGCACCAACACAAACACTGAGGCTACCAACTGTCCTTCCTACTGTTGTATGATTATTATTCTTTTAATTTATAATTTCCATTTATCAAAATAACCCCAAGAACTTTTTTTATGTACAACATGAACTTTAAAATTGAATATAAATTCGGGGTACAAAAAGGAAGAAATAAATGTTTAATTTGTAGAATGGGAAACATAAGTCACCGAAGGGTCTACAGAAAATTCTAGATTTCAGTAAGGGCAGCTCTTATAGGGTGGGTGCGGTGTTCAGTCCAACATAAAACTTAACGTATCACGTGAAGTTTAGGCACGCCAATTTATTTCACCTTAACCCTTGTGCTACAAACATCCACCTGGCACCTACTTCCTTTTACACCTAAATTTATTTACCTTTTACTTTTAACCTCTTCGCCACTGATCGGCTCGTTAGCCGCTTGGGCAGTCGGTCACGTCTCTGTCACGCACTGTTGGCAAGTACTGGGCATGCACCTGCTCCTGAATGTACATAAACCTGCTCCAGTGTTGGCCAAGTCTGGTCTTGAAAGAGCTCACACTCGGTGCCGTCACAACACTTTTTGGTAGATTGTTCTAAGAATTCACAACTCTCACAACGAAAAAGTTTGCCTTCACAGTTTTCTGACCAGCGGCTTCTTCAACCTTGAACTGTGACCCCCTGTTGGGGGCGAGCGTCCGCCAGCTCCAGGTAAGGACACTAGATTGAGTAGTGTCCCTTGAGGTGCGTATACACCTCAATGAGGTCTCCCTTTGCCCGTCTGGACTCTGTAGTATAAGCTAGGCAAGTTCAGGTGCTCCAATCTCTCAGGGTACTTAAGGTGACGAAGTGCAGGCACCAATCTGGTGGCCCTCCTTTGAACACTTTCAATCAACTGACAGTCCCTAGCATATCTCGGGGACCAGACGGGGTAATAGTACTCCAGGTGGGGAAGCACTTATACCCTTGAAGATCGTTACGAACTTATGAGGGACGGACCGTCAAAATATCTGCCCTGTAGTACAGTCTCATCCAATTGTTCGTTAACTCTCCCAACCAGCTGTTGCTGCACTGCCTGCTTCAGAAGTTCAGATGTATGAACTTGAGTCTGTTACTTCGAACCTTTAGATTCATTCGTATCGGTTTCATGTTCTGGTTGGTAATGAGACAGTTTCAACATCTGAAGCAGGCAGTGCAGCAGTAGTTGGCTGGGAAAGTTGACGAACTTTTGGGTGAGACTGAACCCCGCTTGTGATGGGCACACAGGGTGATTTCGTGCCATTAATCACCACACGAAGATAGTCTCCGATCCAAGCGAAGACATTTCCCTGAATCCTGTACCCTTCCAGCTTAATTTTCAGCCTTTCATTGGGGGTACACTGTCGAAAGCCTTGGTAAAATTTTGATATATATTGTCGATATTACCACCCTGTTCCAGATTTGGGTCCAATTGTGTTAAGAACATTGAAATACTTAAATAAATAAAAACATTGACAGAAGTACTTAGAAAATAACTTAGAAAAGAATTAGTAAGTAAATAAGAAAAGATAATATAAATAAGAAAATTAAAGGTTATATAAGACAAGTGATTGAAAAAACATAACCAAAGAAATAAAAGAAAGTTATATAAGTTATCACAGAAAAGAGAAATAGAAAATATGAATTATTAAAGAAAATATATATAGTGTATAAATCTTCTTTCTCCCCCTTACACTAGACCTCAGCGATTGCTTTTCACAATGTCATTTCATGATTCGTCAGGCGATAAGATAGTACAGATAGTGGCTGTGAAGCCCGGGGCGTACACAGTGTGGTGCTGGCGATTAGAACAGCAGCAAGTGGTGGTGGTGTTAGAGCCAGGAGGTGGTGAGGGTTTCGTTCACAAACTTACAACATGTGTGAGCTGACAGGGCTGAAGGCGACGGGAGTCGTGATGGCCATGTTTGCCACAGTAAGTCCCAAGTAATGAGTTTCTGAGTATCACTATTGTACTTGCTTTAATCGTAGTTGTATGTGACAACCAACACTCGAGGATAAAAAGTACCGGGTATGTGTATAGTAATAAAAGTCCTTTACCTCAAAGGTAGATGGTAGATCAGGAGGAGCATTCAACAACTATCGAGACCTGGATCAAGGAGGCGAAACAGTTGTCGAGGTGTGAACCGTGCGATCCGCCCCTAAAGCTGGTCCCTTGTTGCCATACAGTACACAATCAACAGGTATCCACGGCAAACTTTTTCGGAGTGAGAGTTGTGAACTCTCAGAACTATCTACCAGAAAGTGTTGTGAAGGCACCGAGTGAGAGCTCTTTCAAGACAAGACTTGACCAACACTGGAGCGGGTTCAGGTACATTTAGGAGCCGGTGCATGCCCAGTACTTGCCAACAGTGAGTGACCGATCGCCGAAGCGGCTAACGAGCCGATCAGCGGTGAAGAGGATACAATTAGCAGAACGGTGTCCGATCTAAGAGAAGAGTCCCAGTTAGGGACAATATAATTTGTGATAGAAAAAATTCATTGTTTATATCATAGATCATTTATTTTTAATCCTTCGTGCGCCATGTTGATTTAACTATGGTTTGTCTCACAATGGTTAACGAATCAGCTAATCTAACGCAGTGTCTCCGCTAATGGATGATGATTGGAATTTACTTATATGACAAGGCACCCGAACCCCACCATACATCCACTCCTCATTCAATTAAAGCCTACGATGACCCGAGAGGAGTAGTGGCTAGAAATCCACAAAACAAGAACAAGTGATCTTACCTGAACAATAAACATCCTACAATAACATCGAATTTTATACCGCCTTAGTAACCTGCATAAAACACAAATTATGGAACATCTGTACGAGGCAATGACTAAACCAACTGACTATACATCCCTTGCTACGGTGTCAAGTGACGTCAGAGGCGGAGATAAAGAGAGGTGGGTGGGTGTGCCCTCATCCACAATATCTCAAAGTAAACAGAATGACAGATTAACTTTTGTCACCAACGCTGACAGTATCAACTACTTTAATTCGTGCACTTATACATTTCGTGTTATTATTAAGATACCTGTGTGAGAGAGAAGAGTTGCTTGTGGGGTGAGGGACCTATGTTTAATTTAGTTTATTTAATTTTTCGTTTCACCTCTTTATCATATTATTAGCCTTTCGGAGGGGGGTGAGAAGGCGTGTTTGTGTGTCTCGGGTGTGTGGGATACTGTAGTGAACAATTGGAATAAGCTGCCAGTGAATGTTGTGGTGACGCCAAGTGTGAGCTCATTGAAAGTCAAGATTGACCAACATTGGCTCATGTTCAGGTATAGATTCAAGAGCCCGTGCATGCCCAGTGCTTAACCGGTGACACAGGACGTAGAGTATATGTAGGAGACTGGAGAGGAGCAGTGTTGCAGTGCCAATTTTTAAGGTGCAAGAGCTGTCAAAATAATTTCCGTTTTCTAAACCATGTATATATATATATATATATATATATATATATATATATATATATATATATATATATATATATATATATATATATATATATATATATATATATATATTTTTTTTTTTTTTTTTTTTTTTTCCATCAAGTAGTAGTCTAATGTGCTTATTCTTTCAATATTGGTCACATACCTATAGCTCTTATGAGAGGAAATACATACCCTGTACCTACTTTTGAAAAAGTACTGTTTTAAGTGTTTAGAATAGCACCTGTTATCAAAGTCTTTCTACAATATTGATGTCATAAAATGTAAGCTGAGCTGAAGGAGAGACTAATTATATGAGGATATATTCGGTTTTGTATATGTATTATTAATGGAAAATAAAGTTGATTGCTTCTTTTTTCTTTTATCCTCTTCACCACTGATCGGCTCGTTAGACGCTTGGGCGATCGGTCACGTCTCTGTTACGCACTATTGGCAAGTACTGGGCATGCACCGGCTCCTGAATGTACCTGAACCTGCTTCAGTGTTGGTCAAGTCTGGTCTTGAAAGAGCTCACACTCGGTGCCGTCACAACACTTTCTGGTAGATGTTCCAAGAGTTCACAACTCTCACTCGAAAAGTTTGCCCTCACAGTTTTCTGGACTTGTGGCTTCTTCAATCTTGAGCTGTGACCCCTTGTGGGGCGAGCGTCCGACAGCTCCAAGTAAGGACACTCAACTGAGTAGTGCCCCTTGAGATGCTTATACACTTCAATTAGGTCGCCCATTGCCCGTCTGTAGTATAAGCTAGGCAAGTTCAGGAGCTTCAATCTCTCAGGGTAGTTGAGGTGCCGAAGTGCAGGCACCAGTCTGGTGGCCCTCCTTTGAACATTTTCATCCAACTGACAGTCCCTAGCATATCTCGGGGACCAGACAGTACTCCAGATGGGTTAACACTTCACTCTTGAAGATCATTACGGGGGACGGACCGTCTAGATATCTGAACGACCTTCTTATATGACCCAACAATTTTTTTTTTTATGGACATTAGCCCACCCGGGCACAGGTCAAACGACCCACAACGTTGTCTGGGGGCGGAAAAAAAGAACGGAAAGAAATTGTAAATATAGAAAAAAAGGCCCTTCTCATATTCAGTCTCAAATAGTGCAATTTCTTCATCCCGTTGGGACATGGTACGCCTCCTTACCATTGGTACGCCCCAGGTGCATCCTCTTACACTTCGTGACATTAAATCTCAGCAGCCGTTTCTTCGACTATTCTTGGAGCTCACAAAGGTCCTTCTGCAGCTCTTCACAGTCCGCTTGGTTCTTGATTTCCCGAAATAACTTGGCGTCATCGGCAAACATTTGTATGGAGGAGTGTACAACGTCAGGCATGTCATTTATGAAACAAACAAACAACAGCGGGCCCAACTGCACTGCCTTTTCCCTGCTTGTGACAGGTACGGATGATGATTTCGTGCCAATATTCACCACACCTTTGCAGTCATGTAGAAAGTCTTCTATCCACACTTGGACATTACCCCGACTTCCGTACCATTCCAGTTTGATTTTCAGCCTTTCGTGGGGTACACTGTCGAAAGCCTTGGCAAAATCTTGGTATATATTGTCGATATTACCACCCCGTTCCAGAATATGGGTCATAATATCCAATACCCTGCGCAATTGTGTTAAGCAGGAGCGCCCCGGCATAAAACCGTGTTGGCAATCCTTTACAAGGTTGTTTCGTAGTACATGTTCCATCGCGGCATCTCTGATAATACTCCGTAATTTACATATTATGCTGGTAAGGCTCACCGGTCTATAGTTGTTCGTGAAGTGACGATCGCCCTTCTTGAAGATTGGACTCACATAAGCCACTTTCCATCGACTGGGGACCTTTTGTTCATCCAGGCATTTACAAAACTAGATCTTCAGGGGCTCGGCAAGCACGTTGCACAACTCTCTTAGCACTCTAGGATGCACCATGCCAGGGCCGAGACTCTTATGGACCTTTAGCTTTGACAATTTATTTCTAATACACTCTTCTGTGAACACAATGTGGGTCAGTGCTGTGTCGAACCGTCTGTCCTCAAATGCAGGAAGGTTAATCGCATCCTCTCTTGTGAACTCCGAGGAAAAGAAGCTGTTCAATGCCTCAGCTTTATCCTGGTCAGAATCTGCACAAAAAACCATCTTCGTGCCTCAGGTCTGATACTCCTACTCGCGTTTTTAATTTCGACTTTGCATAACAGTAAAATGCCTTTGGGTTTGACCTGACCTCGCTTGCAACCAGCCTCTGGAACTCCTTTTCAGCCCTTCTACACTAACTGAATGTGAGATGGACCTAGGTGTGTATGTTGACAATGAGCTGAAGTTCTTGGGCCATTGCAAGAAGAAGGTAGGTCAGGCTAATAAACTATTAGATCTTACAGGAAAGTCGTTCACATATCTACAGTCCATCCCTCGAAACGATCTTCAAGAGTGAAGTGTTTCCCCATCTGGAGTGCTGTCACCCCTTCTGGTCCCCGAGATATACTAGGGACTGTCAGTTGATTGAAAATGTTCAAAGGAGGGCCATCAGACTGGTGCCTGCACTTCGGCAACTCGACTACCCTGAGAGATTGGAGCGCCTGAACTTGCCTAGCTTATACTAAAGAAGCGCAAGGGGTGACCTAATTAAGGTATACAAGCATCTCAAGGGGCACTACTCAGTTGAGTGTCCTTACCTGGAGCTGGCGGGCGCTCGCCCAACAAGAGGTCACAGCTCAAGATTGAAGAAACCGCAAGTCTAAAACTGTGAGGGGTAACTTTCAGAGTGAGATGTGTGAACTCTTGGAACAATCTGAAGAGTGTTGTGACAGCATTGAGTGTGAGCTCTTTCAAGACCAGACTGGATATGCACTTGAGCAGGTTCAGATTAGCCGTGCATGCCCAGTACTTGCCAACAGTGCATAACAGGGACGTGACCGATCGCCCAAGCGGCTAACGAGCCGATCAGTGGTGAAGAGGATAAAAGTAAAATTTCAAAAGTTACCTATCTTGTTAGCCAGCCCCATGAACCCCCCGGTATATTAAACAGAAAGAACTTAATATGATATCATGTAATTTTAAGTTTTTTGTGGACGTGAGAGTAGCAGCCCATACCGAACAGTTCTTGAGCATACACTGAGCATTGCTGTTGATCAAGCCCAGGTGCCAGAGAGTTTTGAAATACAGTATAGTCTTCATTTACGCGGTCAATTGAACCCGTGGAGGTCCGCAGAAAACGAGAAACGCGTAAACGAAATAACAGAACATATGGGATTAATTAAAATAGAGACAAGGCCGACCCACAAGTGGGAAGAAAAGTGAAACATCAAGCATGGCTTAACTAATTTATTCCTTATAAATCATATTGCATCCCGTCACAATACAAAAAGAGTTGGCCTTCATCAGAAGAACAACTATTATGTTCATTACACTTCACATCAATACACGTCTTATATCAAGTAATTACTGTTATCATCTTCATTCTTCATAACAACCAATGACCTCTTTCCTCGGTCATTCCTTCTTACCAAACACCCAACACTGCACCACCTGTTAGAGTATAGCATCACATGTTACATTACAGCACCACATGTTATATCATAGCACCACATCCCGGGTACACTCCACACCTACAAGTATGGAACTCCTCGGTATTCTTAGATACACATTCCAGGAACCTCGTTCACACTCTACTCTTGCTGAGTAGATGGATACTTCCCAGGTTATCATACCAGTACTGTTTCCACGTCTGGTATTCTTAGGTCGCTCCACATATCGACGGCGGATCTTCTCAAACATACTATTATTTTCTCCTATCTTGGGTGGTGATATGTAGGGTATCCACAGATGCACAGTGGAGGTGCATAATGGCCGTGGCAGTGTGAGTCCTTCACCGTGGTGTTGGCTTGGCTGACGCTCTGGACGCGTGCGTACCTGTTTTGATGAGAGCGGGTATGACTGAGCGCGGTGCCTCGCGTCTCTCACTGAACTAGGCCTACAGTTTCCAATCTTTAATTTTCACTCTGATATTATTCTGGTTCTCACATGTACACTTTCCTATCTATTGTGACCTTATGCCTTATAATTATATATCTTAATCCTAAGTTACATATTAAAGTAATGATCTGGTTTGACAGCTCCTGAGGAAATTAATTGGGCTATATCATTACAGTGACCCCTCGGTTAACGAACTCAATCCGTTCCAGAAAGTCGTTCGTTAACCGAAACCATTGTTTCAATGGGTTTTTGGGTAATTGGTTCCAACTCACCGAAAATTGCCTAAATTCAACATAATGGTAGAAAAGTTCACTTACTTTGAGGTGTGTATGTAGAAGGCTCCTGGATGATGATGATGATGATGATGATGATGATGATGATGGGAATTAGAATGGGGGTGGAGGAGAAGGAAGAAGAGAAGGCATTGGGGTGGGAAGAGAAGTCACCCCATGGCACCATTTCACCCATAAAATTTTAGTTCACTTGGTGTATTTCAAGATTATTTTTAAATCAACACTGCACTGCATTATATATTGTCAATATGTAAAATATATTTCAAAATGACCAATAATTTGCTTGGAAACACAGAAAAAAGCATTTAGTTGAAGAGAGTCTCAAGCAAGATGTTACCTCCAGTGAAAACAGAGAGAGACTAACTCCTGTTTGCTGTGTTAAGAGGCTGGATGTCAGAGATTAAACTAGTCACTACTCTTTCAATTATGTTCAATAATTGTTAAAATGACTAAAAAATTGAATATTAAACTTTTAAAATTATTGAATAGTATAAACTTTGATATTTACTAAAAATAGTAAGGAATTTAAGCCCTAGAACCGATTAATGTATTGGCAGACTGATACTAAAGCTGGTTGCCCGGTCAGTGCAAGCGAAAACATGTTGAGGTCGGTCAGAAGAAATTCGTTAACCGAATTTTTGTTCGTTAACCGAATTGAAGGTCCTTATGGAAGGCAGTTTGTTAACCAAAATTTCGTTAACCGAGGTGTTCGTTAACCGAAATTTCGTTAATCGAGGTGTTCGTTAAACGAGGGGTCACTGTAACTCAAAACTGTAGCCCGGGGCCGAATAGACGCCAACATCGACCAAAGACTAGCAGATTTTTCATGGCGTGGGTATATCCACTTCACTTCAATCTGTATTTAGGGATCCTCCCCTCATACGTTGCAATCGTTGAACACATTCAAAAGATTCTCTGATTATTGCATGGTCCGTGGTTATCCGTGACAAGAGGTAACGAGGTGTATTAAGCTCACACCGAGGCATACAAGATATTTTCTTTAAGTATAGTTTCTGGATCACTTCCAACACTTCACATAGGTCTGATACATTTATCCTTTTTCCAAATCAATGTTCTTTTATTTTTTCATCTGATACCTAGGTAGCTATGTTCAATAATTATCGTTCACAGACGTAAATAGAATGACCTTCAAACGCGATCTACTCTTATCCCTTATAATACACTGGTCCATATCAATTGGACCTTCCCAATCATCCTATAGATACCTTGAGTTCTCCTTAATGCTATGAGTACATACACTTAACATTATATAACCGTACCTTGGTACAATTTGTATAAAACATACAGTAGGCAAGTTATAAACATACATTAGATGAGTTATCCTTTACCAACGTTTCCGCTTTTCTGAGACTCTAAAAGCGCTGTGGATTTGAATGTTATGTAGCGTAATATGAATTAAAGAGATTTTAGGGATGACAATGATGTGCGCAGTACACATGTAGTTTTCATTAGGTAATGTAGTTTATGTTGGGTCATTTGGAAAGTAGTTTGGATTATGTTTTTTTAGTTAGCTTAGGTCTGTTTTTTTAGTTAGGTTAGTTTTTGGGGTAGCAGGGTTTCAATAAGTTAGTTAAGGTTTTCTAGGGTTAGGTTAGATTAATTTTTGTTGGAGAGTTTATGATCAATTCCAGTCTCATTCTTTGTGTGTTCTGATACAGTTGGTGTCTATGGGTACCGAGGGATTTTATGCATGGAAAGCTTACGAGGTGGACAATGAGTGTAATGTGACAAACGTAGACAATGGCATAGATTACTACAACATTGACGTCTGCTGGTTTGACGGTAAGTTCCTCGGTTGCCATCTATAAGGTTAGTGCAATAATTTCTTCATTAACTACAAATAGAGAAAGCATCTTGTTACCTGTTGTTTCATGATCATTTTACTGATGAAATTTTGTATAAGTATCATTAGCTACCTATCATGTAATTTTGCATTTGGGTATAGTATTGTATATAATTAGTTGAACTCACACCATAACATAAAATAAATGAGTATATAGAAGCTGAGATAGAAATCAAATTTTCCTTTTGAATTATTTAAGTCAACTTTGTATATGCTGTTTACAATAGTACTGTACACATTCCAAAGTGAAAATAGTTATTTTTGAACAGTAGATGCACATGAATTTCATATCAAGCTTTAAGCCACCATTTTGTCAAAAAGTACTGTACATAACTTAAGCACAAGTTGGTGCACCCTAGTTTGATAGTGTTACACTGTAGGTATCACTAAACCTAAACAAATTTTTAAAAATTAAATTATAACTTTGAATTTGACAATTTCTGAAATCGAATAACCCAACAGAGCTGGAGGTCCGCACCTACATAGGCTTGGTGGAGGGTATCCTGGGCATCATCGTCTCTGTCTGCCTCATCATCGGTTTTGCCAATGTGAGTATTGTAGGAACTCTAGTGTGGTCACAACACTGCCATGACTGGGCTAACGCTTAGTGAAGCCGAGTCCTGAGTTTGGTATGTGCACAGCCGCACACACAGGCTCACACTCTGGTTCTGCTTGTAGATTGTTATTATTATTATTGTTACATTTTCGCCTCCCAGGCCCTGTTAGGGTCAGAGACCTGTGCCCGGGTGGGCTAATCCCCGTAAAAAAAAAGAAAAGACTGTTACCCTGGCACACCCCACTCCAACTTTAATCCTGTGTTACTCAATGCCACCTGCATCAAACATCCTGTCGACAGTCTGCTGCAGATACATGACTGCCATCAACACACATATACTGTACAGTACAGTAAGTCCTCGCTTAACGTCACGGTTACGTTCCTAAAAACGTGTCGTTATACCTAAAACAACGTTAAGCTGATCAATTTTCCCCATAAGAAATAGATAAAATATGGGAGTTACGTTCCTGAGCCTCCCTTTGCCCCATGAAATACATTACATATATAGAAAATCATTGCCATTTCTATAGAAAACAATGCATATATATATATATATACAACTACTGCACTGTACTAAGTTTGTATTGGTACTCACCGATGGATGGAGGTGGTAGAGTGAGCGTGTGGTAAAAAGTAGAGCTGGCGGATGCCGGGAGGAGGGTGAGGCGGGAGCGGAGGAGGAGGTGGGAGCGGAGGAGGGCGGAGAAGGGAGGGTGGTTGTCAGAGAATCTTGCATAAGCCGAGAGAGCATAGCACGGCAGAAGAGAGTGGGTGATGCACCGTAAAATGTAGTTCTGACGACGTAGTATCGGATCACCGGGACGTTAGACAAATTTTTGGTCTCTTAAAGTTTGAAGACGTAGTACTGAAACAACACTAAGCGGGACGACATTAAGCGCGGACTTGCTGTATGTGGATATATAAAATGAGCGCAGTCAGAATTAAGAAACAAATAAAAATGTTTACAAAACATGTCATATGTAAAGAAACAATGTAATTGGCATATGATCACTTGAAACATGAAAAGACGGTCAATTACGTTAGAGGGTTACTTGTATACTCCAATAAAGATCAATTAAGTCACATCAACATAGGATGGAGGGGACTCAGGATGAGTGCAGTCAGAATTTTTTTTTCTCTTTCTCAATATATAAGTAGATGTTGGCAACTTCTAAATATTTACCTAATATACCAGGTATCGGCAACCCACGGCCCAAACCATATTATGGTAGATTTTTTCATAAATGGGAAAAAGTCTGATTGTAAACTGAAAATATCATAAGATGGACATAGCGTGCTAATACAACATTAACATTACTTCTGGGTTAGGAAGGATAGAAATTTTGGGGTTGCCCCGCAGAAAAATACCTATATCGTAATGCGGCCCATGACTGAGGAAAGGTTGCCCATGCCTGTAATATACTATATGTGCAATTGTAACCCCTACAATAGAAGCACCCAACAAGGTATACCATATATACTTTTATGTTATAGCCGTACCTGCCGCTGGTGTGGATTTGGACAGTTTGGGCCTTGGGGATATCTGCTTACAACAGCTACTGCACCTACGACTACTACACCACCATCCAGGTACATCTGCACGGTAAACTATGGCACTGTCACAGTAAACTATGATATGGTAAACTATAATATACTCATTGTAAACTGTGATATGATCAAGGTAAACTATAATACTGTTATGCCAAGGAATAATTTACTACAGTATTGCAATTTTTTTGAACTAGGTGTCTGATTATTTTTTATCCCAAGCAGCAGTTATTTTTGCAAGTTTTGGGAGATTTTCTTGTATACATTGATGTATTACCTATGTAAAAACTTTCTAGAATGTATTGTGTCATTTTTTAAGATTTACTTATGTGTTGTAAGCTTAGATCATTGTAGAACTTTCCGGATGTGTCTCATTTTCGCCACCCAGGCCCCAACGTGGGTCAGTGACCTGTGCCCGGGTGGGCTAACTCCGAGAAAAGATGGTACTAGAATGCTCTAGGAGTCTAGGCATCTGAAAAGAGGTATATAAGAACCAGCGAGCTGCCTAGGGGTGAGAGTTGCCCGTTCGAGTATTGTGGCATTGTTGTGAATGATATAAAGTGAAAAGACTAAGAAATTGTACACTGGAAGTGTGCTGGCTTTATGTCCAGTGATAAGGACATACCCTATGAACAGTTTTGTGAAGATTGTGATTATTAAAGAGAACTACTGTTCACAAGTGTATTTCTGTGACCTGGTGGAAATCTACCGGCCTGTTGTTTTGTCTGTACACTGATACTGATCATCGGGAAATTACCAGAGACTGGCGGGACAACTATTCTTAATTCGATGATACTTGTAATGTGTCTACTGCTTCTGTATACTGTACTGTATATGATCTGGCTGCTTGTGGAAACGGGTAAGTAGCAAAAGGGGTTCACAACAATACTCTCATGGTAAACTTTAACACACTCATTGTAAACTATGATATGATCATGGTCAAGTATAATTACTATCATGGTAAACTATGATACTGTCAAAAATGAGGTGCGATAATGGTAAAATACTGTACAGAACTGTCTGTCACAGAATCACTGTAATCCTTTGTACTATCACATTAATTTGGTAATGGGAGACGAGACCTGTATTTATCATAGGGCCCCGAGTTTAAGTTTGAAGTCATGCAATAGAAATGCCCAAATTCTCTGAGCCATAAGAAGTTCACAAGTCAACCCTCTGCCAGCAACACTTAGGCATCGATTTTCTGAGATCCCTAAGGAATTCTGGTGATCTACAAGTTAAGGCATGAAACAGTGATCACTGCTGACTACTATTATGTTGGCTTAATACAAAACCTGCACAATGTTACCTGGAAATACGACAGTAAACATTATCTTGAAGTGTGCTCCTGCTCCACCACAATGTGCCGGTCCACAAATCCCATGCCACACAGATGTCTCGATTCACGACCTTAGTTTTAAGCAACTCCACTACCCTCCTTACAGCCCAAATCTGGCTCCCAAGTGACTATCATCTGTATTGAAGGCTAAAGTCAAACCTCCGAGGTGCCACTTTCAGGTTGGTGAGGAGCTTAAGGAGGCTTCTGAGGCATGGTTTGTGGAGCTGAAGGAAGGTACTGAGGCACGGTTTGTGGAGCTGAAGGAAGGTACTGAGGATGGTTTGTGGAGCTGAAGGAAGGTACTGAGGCACGGTTTGTGGAGCTGAAGGAAGGTACTGAGGCACGGTTTGTGGAGCTGAAGGAGGGTAATGAGGCACCGTTTGCGCAGCTGAAGGAGGGTAATGAGGCACCGTTTGCGCAGCTGAAGGAGGGTAATGAAGTTTGGTTTGAAGCGCAGTAGAAGACAGTTAGAAGATTGGCATAGTGAATTTGAAAGACAAATTGAAAAATTTACTGAAGTCAGAGGAGTCTATACTGAAAAATAATAAATGAGTTTAGGTTGATTTCTTATTATATAACCATTTAGCCAAACTTTTTGATTACCCTTCGTATGTGCAATATCCACAAATACGTCATATGTATTCTCTATAAATGTGAAACACAGTGTAGGAGACAATAATGTGGTGCTACTGTTAAATATCCAGAGTTCTAGACTTTATCGCAATTTCTTGAACCGCTTAAAACTTCTACAGCTATTACTTTGAGTTTTTAATTTCGCTCCCATAACTTCCCATGTGGAATGATGAATATTACATGTTGATAGTAAAGTCGTAAAGTTAATCTGTAAGCAACAATGCCTCCTGTCACCCAAGATCCAACTAAAAACTTGGCTATTAATTGATGGCCACTGACTGAATTGAAGTCGAACAGGAGTGTCAAAAGTTCACATTAAGTCACATTGTTTGCTCTGCACTGTGATGATCATGTATGAGAAGCAGCAAAAACTAATTTTGCTATAAACAGTACTCCCGGACGCTTCATATTGTCTCTCTTCTTCAGGAAGCCAATGATGACCCACTGTGGGACATTGTGTGGGACGTGGACTATGGACTGTTCTTCTTCGTTGCCATGGTGTCTGTCTGTTGTCAAGTCTTTATCCTCATCTTCGTCTTACCCCTGGGAGTAGCCATCTCCTGCATGGTGAGAGAGAGAGAGAGAGAGAGAGAGAGAGAGAGAGAGAGAGAGAGAGAGAGAGAGAGAGAGAGAGAGAGAGAGAGAGAGAGAGAGAGAGAGAGAGAGAGAGAGAGAGAGAGAGAGAGAGAGAGAGAGAGAGAGAGAGAGAGAGAGAGAGAGAGAGAGAGAGCCCAAATTGACTAAACCTAACTTAAACCATCACAAATTCACCTAATCCAACTTTTTGTTACTTAACCACTTACCGTACCCTATACTATCCCAAGTAAACCTATTTCACCAAAACCTAATATATCTTAATCAAACTCAACCTCATCTTACTCAACCTAAGCTACATTAACTTAACCTCACAGAGGTCATGAGAAACATATTACTGTATGTGTGTGTGTGTGTCAGATGTAAGTAAAGTTTATGTGATTACAGTACAAGCACATGTATTCTAGAATTCTTTATGACTGTGTGTATATAGTGTAAATATTCTGTATTTAAGTATCACTGTGTTACTGTGTTCTTATTCATATAGGACAAAATATACCTTTTCTTGTAACACCACAAGAATGAATATGCAAATGGCTGTATATAAGCACACACATATATTATCTGTGACTGTGGTGTGTACATGTATATAAGTGTGAAACTGTGCACCTGTACTGTACAGTATATACAAGTATGTCCATGACCGAGTGTGTACAGTAGCCTACACCAAGTGTGTGTACTGTATGTGTGTGTAAGCCTATACGGTTATGTGCATGTACAGTTCTCTGACATACGACGGCCATGGTCGTATAAAATATTTTTCACAGTAATGTATTTTCGAGTCCCGACGTTAGTGATCATGGTGTGAACTGACAAAATTTTTGTTTGTAATTCCCTTTAAAATGGCTGGCAAGCGTAAAGTGAGCTCTCGTGGTGCTGAGAAGAAAAAGAGACACCCATTTTAGAATTTCTATGTCCACTGTATTATTTTTGCCTTACAACCAATTTGACTTACGACCTGGTCGCTGGACGGAACCCCGTCAGAAGTCGAGGAGAGACCGTATATAATCGTAAGTGTGACTGTGTGGGTGTGCACATGTTTTTACTGTGTGTTCTTATGTAATCAAATAACTTTCTCAATCATACTAGATTGCTTAAGGGGTAATATCTAGGGTTCCAAGATAGAACGATAGTATTTTTGGAACAAACTCCCCCCAATTTTTGCACATGTTTAAGTTCCGTGATTTGAGGTTGGCACGCCACTGTTTTTTCGGGGCCAGAGGCACACTACAAACATCTTTTTTTACACTCATACACTAACAGGTTCCAACAACGGCATCAAAGGATGTTTAAATATGCCATCAAAACACCTAAAATCTCATCAGACGTTACTTATGACCATAAAGTTTTAATTCCTTGTGCCGTAAAAATTGTTTCTAAAAAAGGTGCTACAAAAAATCCCATCTCTCACAAAATTTTGGAACTTTGACTTTTATCTTTTTTCCCTTCCTAAAGTATGAACGCACATCAAACATCCTGAGATTCCATATACCTGTATAAATAATGTAGACTTAATGAGTCGTAGAAAGAATAATTAGCTTAATTTTTAAAAGCTGCCTCTTGTATAATGTTAAGGAATATCAGTAAAAAATGCAAGGGAAATTGAAGACAAACAATGCAGAAATACAGTACAGTAGACCCTTGCCATTTGCGGGTGTACAATTCGCTATTTCAACGATTTGCAGTAAGCAGATGGTGGCTAGCTTGCATGCCTTTTCCAGCAGCACAATGAGTCACCCCATGCATCCACAGCATCTCCTCTCCCTCTGTTCACACTCAACCACTGCCTGTGACACAGCATCTCGTGTTGTACTCTCAAAACTTAGTGTCTGTGAAATGACCCCTAAAAGACTGCAAGTGTCAGTGCTAGCGATGCTAGTGGAGTGAAATGTAAAAGGCAGAAGTCACTGATGATCCTGACAAAGAAAGTTGAATTATTAGATAAGTCAAAAGAGGGGATGAGTGTTGCCGTGGCTTGTCAGTTGTTTGGTATAGATATCCAGTAGTTTTGCCTATTCACGCCATTCTGAACCTAACCACCGTGAATGACAAGGGTTTGCTGTAAAACAAATATGAGGTGCATTCACAAAGAAACAATTTTCAGAGGTACAGGTTGACAACCCTTTATCTGAAATTCCGATTGCTCACCTGGGTACAGGTCACTGACCCACATTGGGACCTGGGGGGCGAAAATGTAATAATAATAATGATAATAATTATTATTCATAGTGAATAATAAAAAATAAAATAAAATAAAAATAATAATATAACAATAATAATAATAAAATAATAAAATTTATAATAATATAATAATAATTAATAAAAATAATAATAATACAGTAATAAAGAAATACAAGAATGACCAAAAGATCAAGTGAGAAACACAACCTAGACCTATGAATTATTATTATTATTACTATTATATTTTAGCCTCCCAGGCCCCAATGTGGGTCAGTGACCTGTGCCCTGGTGGTCTGATCCCTGTTTAAAAAATAAATAAAAATAACTCAACCATTCTGAAATCCAAAATGCATCTGGCCCCACAGATTTCAGATAAGGGATTGTCAACCTCTACCAACAACCTCTGCAAAAGTAGTTTAGGGGGATCCACTATACCAATTTATCATATCTGAGAGAAACTGAGCATGATGAAGATTGACAAAGCTCCAGTTCGATGCAATACATCCATAACTACTTGATGAAGGGCACAATACAATAGAGTATAACACTGGTAATTTGCAAAAACATAAGATGATCTTCAACAAGTAGCTCAAAACAAGTACTGTTCCCGGTATTTACAAACATCCCCGGGTTACGGAAAGGTCCCATTCTTGAAAATTTTCCGTAACATGGGACCACTTTTCCCATTGACTCCAGTTATATAATTTGAGATGACTTCCCAAGGAATTTATTATTATTATTATTATTATTATTATTATTATTATTATTATTATTATTATTATTATTCAGTGCATGTGATGGAGGGTGAGGGTGCGGGGGTTTTGAGAATTGCAATTAAATGCCAGGTAGTGACGTGTCCTAATATTACTTATTCAGTAATTATTAGATGTTTTAATTGCTTGTATGTTGGCCTGGCGAGTTATTGCTAGGCATTAACATACCTAGGTATAAGCTAGGCGTCGCATTCTGGACTATATAATAAAAACTGGTTTTAGAAAAAATGCCTTTTGGGGAGGGGCAAAAATTTAATGGGTACAAGCACATAATATCTGAAAGAAAATAAACAGTTTTAAACACATACAGTACAGTACAATGATTCATTCATGATATAACATGACAATAAATACACACTACAATTGAATTTAACTGACCAGAAATGATGTTAAGTGTTGCATCAGGTGTAGATTGGAGTTACTGGGATTTACCTTAAACATCAAGTTTAATGTCCAACGGTAAAATTTTTTGTTCTATATCGTGGTTTTTTGTTTGAAAAACTAAAAAAATTTACCCAAATTCTGTAAGGGAAAATAGTCCAGAAGAAAGATGCAAAACTGAACAAAAGATGGAGAATGAATTCAAACCGAGTGACACCGCTGTTGTTGTTGTTGTTGTGGCTCCTCAACCATCTACTTGCAACCACCCACAATCCATACGAAATAAATTTTAAAATTTTGGTGATTTTTTAATATATCGCTATTTCATTTTTAATTAAAAAATTTACCAAAATTCTGTTAGGGTGAATTTTTTGGCCGTATCCCGAATTTTTTTGGTAATAATTTCAAATCCAAAAGCACTAATTTCCGTAATGCCGGGGATGCCTGTATACTGTATATAATGCCAGGAAAATGTAAATCTCCAGAGACAACATTACCTATTATGGGAAATCGAACTAACAACAATTGACCCCTGAACCTAACACCTACAAAACCATTGAACTCTCACATAGATCACATGAGGAATTATCAACTTGTCATTGGCATGCAGAACAGCTTTGAGTGGCAAATCCACTAGAATCCAACTCCTGAAAGTTCTGAATGTTCAGACAAATCCAGTCTGATCAAGACCGAAGCCAACTCCAAGTGGGTCTAGGCACCTTCCAGAAATAACCAGACATACAGTTACTCCAGTGATGACTACTGCATAGGCAGGACAGGTGAAAGAAGTCGTCGAATACATAAAGGGCAAAAATGAGAAGAGCCTTGGATTGGTGAAAATGTGTCTCAAAGCCCTGACAGTTCTTTAATATGGGCATGGACACCATACACCGAACTAAGGCTCCAGTTCATGAGAAGGTAGTGTCCGGCACTGCACCCGACCGCCTTTACTTCTCCAACTGCTACAATTGACACCCATTCAGAGCTGAGTGGACTAAGAATGCCCAGATATAATTAAGTGGCTCTTAAAATAGGAGGAGAGTGTTGAATTAACCTGCCATCACAACACTCAGGGACTAGCAGTTAACAGTAAATTTATATTTGAAAATAAAATTAACGACAAACCAACCAGATGATGGGTCTGATCACTGCAGCCACCGCCTGCAACTCTATTAATAAACCGTTTATTATTATTATTATTATTAAAACTTGAGATGGCTGTACAAAGTTCTCGTGTCGGCTTATATAGGGATGACGGAGTGACATGAATCCTCGCGAGATGAATGACACTCAACTGAGAATGTTCAGGAAGGCATGAAAAGTGATGCCTCGGCTGATAAACTTGAGTAAGAGACCATCGGAGAAAACAGAAAATGCCATCAAGAGCAGACAGTGGGATATTTGGTGATTAAAGTCAAGACCTCCAAAATAACACAAGGGGACATACTGCACCATAGACATGACCACCACAGAGACCACAAGACGATATTATTACAGATCACAGTTTCAAGTTCTTTTTTCTTTTCTTTTAACAAGGAATAGCCCACCCGGGCACAGGTCATCAACCCACAATGGGGCCTGAGGGGCATGAGAAATTAGAGTAAAGAGAAATTAAAATTAGAGGAGAAAACTATATTAATCTGCACCAACAAAGATGCCAGAAACCAGCTTCTTGAAGTGAGACAGATTGTATGAGTATGGAAACACAGAAGAAGGCAGACCATTTCACAGTTTGGCTGCGTGAGGAAAATGGATGTACTATAGCAGGTTATTCTATGTGACCAACTTCCACACAGTAACGGTGGGCACAGCAGGCAAGACGAAAGTTACGAGCCCATGACCTTGCCAGCGGTACACAGGATGCCAAATCCACCGAGCATTGCCAGTTAAAGTACCTGTAAAAGAGAGAGAGTAAAGCAACATTGCAACAAAGAGAAAGGGAAGAAAGATTATCAACTAAAGGAGGAGAGTTGCTGAAGATACACCCGCATGCAAAATCATGACAGATTCTCACTGTGCTCTGTGGATGTATAGAATAGCTAACCTGAAATGGATCTTATGTCTCCAAAAAATATTTTACCTTCAACAAAAGACTGAACAAGCCCTGAGCAGGTTAAAATGTCATGCTCAACTAGTTCAGTGCCTTAAATATATGTCACAGAGGCACAAGTTCGCACAAGACAATGGACGAAGAGAAACACATACAAGCATAGATCCTTCATCCAGAATATTCCTATTTAAACTAAGTGAGTTAAAGCTGCTTAAAGGCCCTGGAGTCAGATTCTCAAAGGCATCTACGATGAAAATTTCTAGTAAAATTTTACCTTAATAATATTTCCTTAGCATTGCAAGGTAGTTAATTAAGGTAGTCTTATTGTAATGTTGATGTTATTTTTTAATATTTTTTCATGTTGTTGAAAGTCAACAAGTAAGGTGCATTTTTACACCTTGTTTTTGAAGTGCATCAAGTAATAACGTATAGATCATGATCAAGAACTAAGAATACTGAACAATATGTTTGTGAGAACAAACCATTACTGTACCTATAATAATCTTAACTCACCAACCTTACCTAAATCAACCTAAGTTAACCAATCCCAATAACATTCTAAGTAAAGACATCATATGCTCATTTCTAGTAGCTGGCACTTAGCTGCAGTAATTGAAAAGTAAAGTCTTTCCAAGTAATATTCAACACATTATGACAAAAAAACCTGTGCAACTTAACTTTGAGGAGTGAAGTCTAAAAGATCAGTGGTCAATTTGGACAGATTAGGCCTAAGGGCTGTATGTGTATTCACAGCCGTCATGCCCGATGGTGTGCCCTGAAATCGGGCACCCGATGGTGGTGTAACAACTGTGTAATCACTGTGAATATGGCTCTAAGCAGCGAGATGTAACTTGCAGCACAGATATGCAATCGACTCGCTTCTCTTGGAAGGATGGGAAATGACCATCCTCATGTGTACCTGCACATCCCTACCAAATTTTAGCATTCTCCCTTTAAAACTGTAACCCCAAACATATACATACGCAATGCATATTTATATACGTATACTGTATATACATGAAGAAATTAGTCTACATTACCTCATTACATTAACTATGGCAATTTTTATCCATATAGAGAAAAATTTACAAATATTCACCTGAACTTGGAGGATATACTGTAGGTGTTTTAATTCTTGCAGAATTAAGAGATCATATCTTCTCAGTCTAAGCAAAGATTGATTTATGTATGTAAATTTTTCCTTAAACCCGTGCCAATTTTTTACATTATTTTTGTACTTTAGTTTCTATCAACCAGTTAGCTTCATTCTTATACCTGCTGTTAATTGTACAAACTTTACAGCATCGTGAGCATGAATCGGAACTACCACTCGTGTGTTTTCCTTAATTCAGTTGTGAAACCGTGCAGTACTGTATTTTGATTGCCTCTCTGTCATGGATTCATTACCACTATTACAGGCAGTGGGGACTAAAACACTCAAAAGATACAACCCCATGACAAATTAGTGGTTCAGATATCCATTGTTTTGTTGTTACCTGTACTTAATTCACATCTACGTAATTGATTAAACCTAGGAATAATATTTGTTTACATGTTCGTATGGTCCTCCGGGCTTGTTTACTGTCTATGTCTGTCATCATTCTTAAGAAAACATCTTGAGTGATCATTTTAGGTATCTGGACTAAAAAACCTCTTATAATGAAATAATCTTGATACCATGAAAAGGTAATACTGTATAATCATAACAATGCTTAATGAAAATAAAAATGTAATGTTCTACAGTATACAGGTTACAGTATTTTCAAAGTCCCTTGGTGTTTGTGTTTACAGAGTTCTTTGAAGAAGATATTATCAGAACCATCGGTAGGTTACTCATACTCCATCTTCTGCTCATAACAGTATGCCATTTCTTTGCTATGTCTGCCTGTAACTCTAAATCACAAAGGACTGTGTAGAATACAGTTATGGACTATGTACCCATGTTGCATTTGTAACTTCTTCAAGGGACTTTGCAAACACAAACTTGAAGAGACTTTGTAAACACTACAATATATCTAATTATTAGCGATGAGCGTCCCTTTGACAAGGATGGTATGAACTTCTTTTATCCACAGATTTCCTCAAGCTCTTCTTCTATGGGAGGTTTTGAGTGTAAGTAGTCAGTGCTTGTTGTTTTATGACATATTGATTAATTCATTCCAACACAAATTTCCCATAGAAATTTGTGCGTACTGTACTGCAGTTGATATGTCAGAGACCACAAATATCAAAACCAGACTGAATATGAATGAGTCCTCTCTTTCAACGGGCATAAAGATATATAAAAAAAAAGTTTCATCTTAACGTTATTTGAGCAGTTACACTGAGTTTCAAATAGAGATTGGACAGATATGTGAGTGCCTTACATAGGACAGTAGGCCTACTGCAGTGTTCTTTAGTCTTATGTTCTCAGGTGGTATTGATAGTGACAAGTTACCCATGATGCACATTCAAAAATATTATCAACTTACATTGTGACCACCATAACAGGGAACAAATTAACACTGTAATTTTGATACTACCTTTGGATATTAAATTCCTACTTCAGAGTAAGTCAAGAAGCTTGGTGTATTTTTAAGTTATGAGAAATGCTTTTCCCATGAACCTTTGATAATTTGGACCCAGTGACTTGGTTTGTACGGTTTAACAACAAATTAAGCTTGTAATGCATTCAACAGAAACACTCCACGGTTTTATGCCGGGCGCTTGCTTGACAATTGCTCAAGGTATTGGATATTTGGACCCATATTCTAGAACGGGTGGTAATATAGACAATATTTACCTAGATTTTGCCAAGGCTTGACAGTGTAACTTACCTAAAGGCTGAAAATCAAACTGGAAGGGTAACGAATTCGGGAAAATGTCCTAGCGTGATAGAAGACTTTCACATGACCGCAAGCAATGTGTGGTGATTAATGGCACGAAATCGTCATCTGTACCTGTAACAAGTGGGGTACCGCAGGGTAGTGTATTGGGCCCGCTGTTGTTTGTTTTTGTATAAATGATATGCCTGACGTTGTACACCTCTCCATACAAATGTTTGCCGATGACGCCAAGTTATTTCGGGAAATTAAGAACCAAGCGGACTGTGAAGAGCTGCAGAAGGACCTCTTTGGGCTCCAGGAATGGAAGGAATGGCTGCTGAGATTCAATGTCACGAAGTAAGAGGATGCACCTGGGCGCACTAACGTAAGGAGGCGACTATATGTCCCAACGGGATGAAGAAAATGTACTAGTGGAGACTGTGTGAGAAGGACCAGGTGTATGTTGACAATGAGCTGAAGTTCTCGGCCATTGTGAGAAGAAGGTAAATCAGGCAATAAATTATTGGGTCTTATAAGAAGGTCGCTCAGATATCTAGATTGTCCGTCTGCGGACGATCTTCAGGAGTGAAGTGCTTCCCCATCTGAGTACTTGTCACCCATCTGGTCCCTGAGATATGCTAGGACTGCTGGTTGAAAATGTTCAAAGGAGGGCCACCGCTGGTGCCTGCACCTCGCATCTCAGCTACCCCAGATTGCTCTGGAACTTGCCTTCAGCTTATACTACAGACGGCAAAGGGGGGACCTAGTTGAGGTTTTTAGCATCTCAGGGGCACTATCGTTGAGTGTCCTTACTTGGCTGGCGGACGCCGCCCCACAAGGGGTCACAGCTCAAGATTGCAAGTCCGGAAAACCGTGAGGGCAAACTTTTTCGGAGGAGGGTGAACTCTGAAACACCCACCAAAAAGTTTGGACGGCACCGAGTGTGAGCTCTTTTCAAGAGAAGAAGACTTGACCAACACTGGAGCGGTTCAGGTACATTCAGGAGCCGCATGGCCCAGTATTTGCCAACAGCGTGACAGAGACGTGACTTATCGCCTGGCGGCTAGCGAGTCAATCTTTTGGTGAAGAATATAAAGGAAAAGATGACTGAATTACCGCCTGCTGCTAACATGCCGATCAGTGGCTAAGAGGATAAAAGTAAAAAAGTAAAAGTTAAGAAGTGAAGTGGAGGTTACAGTATGGGAAACTATAATCTGCTTTCAAGACAGTAGAATGTCGATTTAAAGCTATTCAATTTAAGATTATCCATTTAAAGCGTTAAACCACAATTATGAGAATGTTTTAATTTAAAGCAAATTTTCCTATTTTACACGAGTCAATCTGGTGCATCATATTTTAAAATTTGCGCTTAATGTTTTCTCTCGGCACGCTACACTGTCCTAAGGGCAAAGCTGTACGAAATAATGTACTAAATGATTACTAATTTTTATCTAGTGCAACTATAGCATGATTACTGTATATTCAAATTAATTACTATCTTATAAGAATCTCACAATGTAAATTATATTCTCCTGCCCACTTCTGGTGACATTTTAAAACAAAAACAAAAACTCAATGTAAAGGACATAATTAAACAAATAAATTTCACTAGACTTTCGCCCCTAACAACAAACGTCACTGTCACTCTCTCTCTGCTCCCAAACCAGGGTTGGGTGGTTATATGCTTACAGTTTTATCTTATATAATATCACAGACAAAGGTTAGGAGAAAATAATTTGTATTGCTAGAATCCTTGCAAGACAACAAATAATTTGAATACCGTGATATCTCGGCCTATAAGGCGTCAGGTATAAGACGTGCCCCCCAAATTTCC